>NC_073698.1:43644298-43784298 GCF_023634085.1 Falco cherrug | reverse complement strand
GAGACTCGAAGCGTTAGAGGTATTAAGAAACCTTAGCAGTACACGCCGAGTTTCCTAAGATATCCCACTCTCTGCATGACTTCAGTCCATTGTGTTCTGCTTAGCAATAAAAATCCAAGTAGGTGAAAGTGAGAAAATATCTTCTGGCTGAGGTAAGAAGAGCCTTAGGGTACATCCAAGTCCTTTGTGTTGTACAGTAATTGGGAGTTGATGAATTCTTCTTTTGCCAGATTCAGGAATAAAGGAGTCAATTGGAGTTTTGCCATTGTCATCAGTGAGAACAGGATCATGCTTATTCTGCCTTAATCAGTTATGATAAGAGATTTATAGGTAGGAAGTATATACATGACAGTTTCCAGCTCAGTGAGTTTACACTTCCAGCTATTAAGATTTTTGGCCAATTCTCTGGAGTCCTCTTATCACATTTCTTCTCTTAGGTCAGCTACATTAGATTCTCTGGGATTTTAAGTATGAGGACTAAATACCCCCCTATGGTGGCTTAATTGTTCTTAACACAAGATGGATTTATCAGCTTGAGTTTTTGAAAGGAACCATGGAACTGTTAGTATTGGGTGTTGGGAGTCTTGTTGTACGCTAAGGACCAATATTACCAGTTTTTGAGGCAGACTGTTAGACTTCTCCTGTTCCACACAGTTAGAATCCACTTGCTGCTCTGAGTTGCTGCCCTGTCTACACATCAAGTAGCTGAGATTTGGTGTTAGCCGTTTAGTAGTTAGGTTTTAGAATGAGTATCTACAGTAAGTTTTCTTCTAACAACTTAATTTACTAAGACATAGTAAAAAATCCTTTTTCTCCCTCAAAATATATGAAAATCCAGCTAAAGAAATGTAACCATGTTGATCTGCATGTATCACATCCACAGGTCCTTACGTACACCTGGATTTAACTTCAGCAGGGGGCTCATCAGCAAAAATCTGCTTAAATTCTGGAGCAACACCCAGAACATAGTTTCCATATGTAATAGATGCAGGTGTTTGTTTTACCCTGAAAAAGAATACAGGAGTAGGGCTTTAGGCTACTAGTGAATGCCTTAATTCCTAAGTCACAGATTATTTGTGATCATAAAATGTTAAAAAATTTTGTGTGATATGTGTGGCTTGGTTTGAATAAGAGCCATTTGTGATACTGGTCACCTGGCCAGTTGTCTGGTACGTGGTCCTGAGAGGTGAACTGATACACGTTTGAACTTTCTCACGTGAAGGACCTGAACCATACCATCTCATTGTCTAGACAAATTCCCAGATCTCTGAAACCTTCCACAAAAGGTGGGTTGGGGGAGGAGGAGTGGAAAAAAGCCAAGCATGGTGACTTTTGCAGGGAATTTAAGCCATTTAGTGTGTGTGAGGTGCTCTCCTACCGTGCCAGTTTGGTTGAGGTCTTTAGACAGTGAGATGTCCAGTTCATGATCTCAGTTGACTTTATATGGGATGAATCTTTCGACATATGTGTATTCAAGAAACTTGGAAAAGTAAAATAATAAACCATGGAAACTTCCAGGATTAGTTTCTGTTTTTATAGAAGTCCTCAGTTTAACAGCTTTTGAATTTACATTGAAATTCTGTCTAAATTGCCTCGTAAGTTTCAAGTTAAATGACTTGATAGTTCTTAAATGCATTTCTTTTCTTTTCAAGGTGAATACTGTAGTGATTGTTAGAAGCCTGCTTCTATTAGCAATATTCCTGATAGAAGGGTAGTTTTGGAAGTCTTTTATTTTCTTATGGTACTTTTTTTCTAAACAGGAATGCAAAAGAAGTATTGTCTAAACCAGTTTAGGTGATTAGGAAATTATAATTAAGAGTAACTATTTCTTGTGTGTTGGCATTTTTTTTTCCTTACTCCTTTTTTGAAAAAGATTGATTATACTGAACTAAAGTTACTTGATGCCTGCTAGTTGTGGTTTCTTTCACTGGAAAAAAAACCCTTGAAAGTATTTTTAGTTTGTCTTCTTTTTCTCTTTTTTTTTTTTTTTTTCTTTTTTTTTAAAGCAGTGGCATGTTGTGTTGTTTTCTCTGCCCAAGGATTTTTACATCTCAAAATCAAAGTAGATATTTCTAATGTCACTCATTTTAACCACAAACATTTGCTTTTATCATGCTGTTAGTCTTGGTCACTTGTAGTTAATTAAGATTTCAGACATAGAGTTGCCAATCAACTTACTAAATGTACCTCTCTCTTCTGTTTTCACAATCAGGCACCAGGAGATTCAACACAGTAGTTGATAGCTGGTATGTGATATCTGTCTCCTGGTTTATAGCCTGGTACAATAATGTCATTGCCCCATGTGGCAAATGGTGTAAGCTATTGTAAAACTGTTTGTCTATGTGATTAAGACATTGCAGCAGTGTGCAGCACCAGCCAATTACTTTTTTTAATTTAATTATAGCAGAAAAAAGAGAATAGCGTAATAGAAATTCTTGTCATAGGGAATATGTAAAATGTAAATTGAAGAGCCATGAAAATTTCATGCATTGGCAGGCTGATTTGTTCCTATTTTCAACTTGTTATGAAGACTGAGTTTCTTAAATGCAATAAAACAAGACATAGCAGTGTTTAGTAATTACTTAGTTCTACATCAAAATAATTATATACAGTATGTGTTTGCAATCCACTCTGCTGCGTATGAATGTAAAAATGAACACTTCAGGGCCCATATCAATTTTGTCTTTTAGACAGTGTAAATAAAGCTGAATCTTCAACTTTCAAATTAAAACTGATAACCTTGGGCAATCAGGGCTTTTATAAAGAAGGGGAAAAAAACTTTAGCTTGCCTCAGAACAGGTTGTGTCTCTGGAATGCTTCTGGGACTAAAGAGATCAATTAAGTGTGTATAAACAAACAGTTGGAAAAAAGCTACTAAAACAACAGAGGAGAAGGCTCTCTATTGGGCTCCAGGGGCCTGGGGGAGCGAAGTTTCATTAACTGGATCTGAAGTCCTATGGCCTTCTATAAACAGGCATTAATTAAAGAATGTAAAAAATAAAGTTTCAGACCTTGCAATATGTTAATGATCATATGATTCAGGGCCTGGGAAGGAGAGGAGCAGCAGAGGTCATAAAATAAGCATGAAGCATTTAATATGAGTGCTTGGCAGGGATTTCTGCAAATTAGTTGGTTATTTGCTGGTCCAAAGCAAATTAAGGTGATTTTGCTTCACTTGCTAATTTTTTATGTGCATGCTTGGCAAAATGTTTTTCACAAATGGATGAAGGTTATTGTTAATGGCATAATGAGAAATATTAACATATTTAAATAAACCAGTGTATTCTGACATAGGCCACAAGCACTCTTTTTTTACATGTGTATTTAAATAGATCTTCTTCTGTAGCACAGGAAAAGCATTTTGGATAAAGTCCGTAAAAGAGCTTATGTTATTTGTAATATCCTGTTTATATATTGTATTATTTAAATCCAACTAACACCTGAAACTTTTATCTTTCTGTAAAAGGACATTATTCTTCTGAAACCTTAAAGGAACACTTACAAGTTAAAACTCATGTGTTAAATACTGTTTTCCTGTTTGCATATACTTAAGAATATCTTAATTTTTATACATCTTAATTATTATGATTGATTAATGAACTATTTTGTTTTCACTGCTCGTGATGTTTTTTAGATCACTTCCAGCTTTTGAAATGCCTTAAGTTCTTCATTATTTGTAGGAAAGTCAAAGTTTTTTGAACACATGGGTGCATAAAAGTATTTGCATGTCTACTTCATCCTCTCCACACAGCTGTAAAATCAAATCAGGACCAAATCAAATCTGTTTCCTTTTTACTATTACTTTATTTCTTTGCTATTACTTCTTCTCTACTATTATTCTTCCTTACTTCTTTACTATTCTTCTACTATTTACTACTTCTTTACTGTTCTGTTACTATTCTTTATTCTACTATGAGTAGAGTGAGTAATGAGCAGCTGCTGTCAAAAAACGGAATGCAATACACAAAGTCTGAGGAAGATGACAGGAGTTGACTCTTCTTAATTTCCAGTAATGGGATTCCAGCTGTAACTTGTTCAAGTAGGACGTATTTCTTCTCACTTGTTGGTATTCTTTCATTTCATCTGTTCAGTCACTTGCACTACTAGTTTCTTATTTTTGGCATCTGCTTACTCTCTTTATTTGCATTTTATTGTTTTTTTTTTCCATTACCTGGTGGATTAAGAAAAGGAAGTGCTTGAGGAACTGTTTAACATGCAGATGGAAGAAGCTCTCTGTCTTTAAATTCTCTGAAGTTAAGAGGTGGATATGGCACGAGTGTGTAGTAGAGGGAGGCAGTATGAGTAGGAAGCTACTATTGACATTGTTCTGTTGCAGCAATTTTAGATGGACAAATTGCAGTTGAGAAAATTTCATGACTCGGTAAAATGAGCAATGATGACATCTGTGGATGCAGGTCTGTTCATATCTTTGCAGAGCCTTTAGGGAAATAAATATCTCGGAACATTCGGTGAAGTGAAGCTCACTCAATAAATCAACCTGACACAATAACACTTCTGGCACATGAGCTCTACTTCTCCTCAGCACCACCTACCCCTCTGTGTTCCTGTGCTACCAAATGGTGTCTCCCTACAGGCCTCTAAATCAAATCAGAGCACACAAATACAGTGAGAATTTATTGGGAATTGGTTTTGTTCGGCAAAAACATTACTTATTAGATGAACTGAAATGATAAATTTTGACCCTTTAAGCACTGAGGAAGTTCAGACACCTTTCCTAAGTAGAAAAGGGAAGATAAACTTTATGCTAACTTGCAGAAGGTAAATAAATGGGAAGATAAGTTTACAGTCCGGTTTGTCAAAGGGCATATGTAAGTTCCTTGAATGAGATAAGTTAGCTTTTGAACTTCTCAATTACCTGCTCTATTTGGGAAATACAACTAGTATCTATGACATTCTAGCAGTAGGAATAACAAAGGCACCACCCTGTTGCACTGGGGCAGTACAGCAAGGAGCATCCCAACCCGTTCACAGGTAGATGCTGTTCTTGCAACATTTAAACAAATTATTTCTACAGACTGAAGCTTGAATATGTGGAATAGTGTGTTCTATCCATTGATTAGAGTTACTGGAAGCAGATGGCAAAAAGGAAGGGTTCAGTGCTTTTTCTCTCGTACTTCAGAGATTTGGAACAGAAACATTTAGGATAAATGAAGAGGCCCTGGTTTAAGTCAAGTAAAGTGGGGCTTGGTAAGTAGTTTTGATAAAATTATGTCACTTGACTGGGAAGAAAAAAGTCTGTGCTATGTTAAATCTTTGCTTTAGTCTGAAAAGAGTGATTTTAAAAATTACAGGTGTTTCTCGAAGTTGCAAAATGGCATTTTCATGAACTTAGTCATGCAGATACACATGCATGCATAAAATTGTATGTCTGTAAGTATTATATACATATATACAAACACATAAAACAATTAGGGAGGATTGCTTTGCCATTGGGAGTTGTCTCAACAGATAATTTTCTTATTTTACTGTGATTACCTTGTTAAACTGTCAATGATTTAAGAAGTAAACTGATGTTTGAAAGAGCAGTTATATAAAATGGCAGCAAAAAGATGGGGTGTTATTGTGCTGCTGTTTTGCCCTCCATCTAAAAAATCTAATATCCTTTCAGATGATTATCTAATTAATAAGATTTCTTTCTAATTAGGTTGAAATTGTAACATTTCATGAATGTCCCCTTACTGAGCAAGACAATTCTTAGAATACCTGTGCTCTGGGGAACATGAAATATCTTTTCTTGAGGGAATTATAGCAACCTTAAGATTGTTAAACTGGAGCATCTGATGGATTTCTTATTGAAATGCCAAATGCTACTTTACAGAAGTGGATTTAAATTTGAACAGTATTTTACATCCTATCAAGTTAAGAAAATACAGAGATGGTCTAAGTCTAATTTTTTTTTTTCCTTTTATATTTCATTTTGGACCCAGGAGAGTAAGCTAATGGACTTGTTCTCTGTATTTTGATGAAGATCTTAAGTTCTGATATTTCATTTGTTTATACTGAGCCAGAAGCTGTTTATAGGATTTTTTTTTAACAAATTGTGAAGTCTGTCCCTCTCCCTTTTTTATAGGAAAGGAAGTTTTAAGGGAAAGAAACACTATAAAATGGGTCTTGCATTTCACCACAGGTCTGGCACAGTTGTCTTGCTTGAAATGTATTAAAGCAGGAAGATCTGGGCAACCCACTGAGGGGAATGCAGTTGTATTGTTTGTACTGTTAAGAGTTTGTTTCTGTATCTGGAGAAGTGGAGCGATAGCCAAAGCTTGTCTAGCCCAGGCAATTTTGTTACTTCAGGATAATTTTGCAAAGCTTCTCTTCTGTTGTGCAGTGTGAGTGCAATTGCATTGGTATGAAGGTGACAAAATGATCTGAGTTTTATATTGGGAACTACTGTTCCTTTGTCACCGTGAATTCTTGCATCTCATTGAGATTGGTGTCTGATCTTGAGCACGCTCCTATTTTGGTGCAAAGTTGAGGCAGAAATAGTTATCTTACACTACCATGTAGATACATTCTTGAGGAATGCTAACCCAATCAGTGATCATTCTGTATGTGCCAGGTAGAGCAGGCTTTTAATAAAACTTGGGTAAGGAACAGTAGAAATTCAAACTGTAACCAGTGTGGTTGTCCCTGTTTGTGTGGAGCAGACTGAAACTGATGGATGAACATTTGTCTTGAGGTTGGTTTGATTGTCAGTTTCTCCCTTTTGTCCTGAAAGAGGAAAGAGAGGTTGTTATAGTGGCGAAGTACAGAAGTACATAAACGGAATGTAGTTATGTAGAATGAGACTGTGAAGATGGGGTTGTGTTTTGGGTTTTTTTTTGTGGTGTGAGGGTGTAGGCAGTATCATGGAGGTGGCAGCTCCTTACAGGAGTAAGGGCTGTGATTTGGTCCATTGTCTTCCCTGGAGCCTCACATTCCCTGATGGAGGAGGTCACTAAGTCAAATACTGTGGAAGAATTTTTAAAAGGTCTGAGTAATTGTGTGACTACAGTAACATTTATAGTGATGCGTGTTAGAATACAGACAATCTGATCCCATGCTTCAGGGTATGAAATTATGATGATTAGTGGAAGAAATTCCTCCCCTGCATGGCAGTGCACTTTGACTGTGTTCTGAGTTACTGGTGTTTGTTGGAGGCTCTGGGAATTTACTGGGCTCAGTGTGGTTACGTTTCATAGACTGCCTATATTTGGTAGATCGAAAACCCAAAAGCTGTGGTGAGTCTTCTACTGTTATGGATTTGCCTATCTGTGTTAGCTACTGTTTGTTCTAAGTTGGCCCAATGTTAGCTAGCACTGCTGTCAGTATGGGTTGGACCAGAGGACATCTAGAAGTCTTTTTGGATATAAATAATTTATGATTGCACATTTCTGGGGGTGAGTGGGGTGGGGGGGGTGGCGTTGTTGTTGGTGTTTTTTTGCCAGTGTGTAGTGTAATGGGCATAACAATATGATGCCATGAAAAGGAAATTCCAAATAATCAGATCACAGCATAGTTTCTAACAAAGTATTCTTCCTTGCTTCCTTCTTTTCCATCTTTGAAGTACATGATTGTGCTTCATCTTCATGCTTTGTCAATTGTTTTGCTGTATGGGTCATTCAACCAAACTTCCTACTGAGACTTGAGGCTTTTAAAGTTACGTTAAATTTTCATTGCTTATAAACATTTACTACATTTTCTATGTTGAAGTCTCATACATATAGGGAGCAAGTCAATGTTTTTTTCCCTTTAGAGGAAACGTCTTAAGAATTTTCTACAGAAATGGTCATTCCTTCCTATCCCATCTTCCAGAGAGAGTGTCCTGTTACTGTTTTCATATATGGGACGCTAAACTTGGTCAGCACCTAGCATTCTAAGAGACGTCTTAAGTATGAAATAAAACTAATTTCAGAAATTACTAAGAGGTATAGCCTCAACTAGGAGCTCAGTTTGTTTTACTTTTACACTGGTTTAAAAAAAAAAAAAAGAAAAAAAGAAGGTCTGTTTCAAATCCTATTTGTCCCTTATCTCTGTTTGTTCAGTTGTTTTTAATATCACGTACTGAAAGAATTTCAATAGCTGTTTCACCATGAAGTCATTTGTTATCCTTCAGCAGGCCTTTGCCTGCTGAATTGTAAAGCAGCCTCGACTATTTGCATCCTCCAGATGGAGCAGCATATAAACACTCCCAGATATTTCTGGTAAGTATGAAAAAATATCTTATTTGTCCTTTCTGTGAATAAATAAGAGAATGTCAAATTTTATAGACTAATAAATTTGTATGCCGGCACTGACATTGAATCTCTCATGGCCTGCAATGTCACAGACCCTGAGAAACACAATTTTTTTGTTTTCAAATGTATACTAAGTCAAATAGAAGCTCAATAAAAAGCCAGAGAATTTGATTGCATTGTTTATGTCTGCCCAGTAGTCTAATTCAGTTGCAATTTGGTATGAGGAAATACAATTTACATTTTTCCCAGGCTTATTGCATAAGCAATCACTCATATATACATGCATGAGTGTATGTCAAGCAGAACTCAAATAATGGGTTAAAGTGTCATTTAATAATATATTCTAATGTCTGTTTTTATAACTAACAAAAAACTTTGCTGTATTACAATGCATTCTGCTAGCTACAGAAAATTAATTCAAATCTTATCATTATGAATATTTTTTATTCCTCTCATTTGCAACATATCCTAAATCTCAATCACTTTGTGATACAAATGTATGTATCAAGTATCACCATATGCAGCAGTTCCAGACATTACTGTAAGTCTACATTTTGAATTCTATTTTAGTTCCTGAAATTAATCTCAATGAGAATTTTAATTTATGTATTTCTAATTTTAAACAGAACACACAGTAGAATAACTTAAAATGCTCATGCTCATCTAAATAATGAAGCCTGACAGTATCCTCTGTGGTTGAGTAATAGGCTTTTTATATTTGCTAGTTTTTGTAGTTTGTTTTTCAGTTTTATTCTAAATTAGATCCAGACTTCTTGAAACAGAATAAAAATATACATAGGACATAAAAGTCAATGAATGTATAAAGTGTTAGGAATTTAATTTAATTCACTGTATTTACACATGATAAGACACTCCTTGATTGAATGCCTACTGATTATTTTCTGAACTGTTTGATTTTCAAAACAAAGTTATAATGTCGTATGCAATATTTATCTTGTTTCATTAGCGTCATTAAATTAGTGCGATTTACTTGCATTTTTCAGAACCAGTCTAATTCCTTGAAAATTAACTTTACTTAGTAGGTTTTTACCTGTGAAGTGAAATGTTTAAAATCAATATTTGAGTGTTTTTTGAAATAGTGCTCAGTAGCAGCAACAGCTTATCGAAGGAGATGGAGGGGATATTATTGTATGCTAGCAGTAAGCATACTTTTTCTCTGTAATGGTTACTGGAGAACTTTGTAATTCAGTCTGTGTTGCTGCTGTTTTTCTGGGAGTAAGTTGCAGAAGATGCACAGTTTGTATTTATAAGACAGGCTTAATTTGGTTTTTATGTAGTTCAGTTTTCTTTCATAATGATAGCTGATTTCCCATGATTTAGGTCATACCTGGTTTATTTCAGTCCTGTGTATGCTCATGTAAATAGAAAGCAAATAAGCTATATACAAAAAGGTCAGTCCTGAAGTAATTTCTGTCTTAAAAGGCTTTCACATGAGGTCAAATAAGTCCTACAGATCTTGTAACTCTTTTTGCAAATAAAACATCGATTTTGCTTGAATATTTTTGCAAAGCAACAACTGTAATATTTGCTTTATCATCACTATAAGATAGCTTTATTATTATTAGTTTGATAATGAGAGATATGATATAGGATACAATATTGTCTGACACATTTTTTTTCTCCTCCTTTGGTATTACCATCTTTTTTTTTAAACATAAAGTACTCTTTACTTGATAAAAAGTCAAATTATTACAAACAGTAGAAAAGGGGAGGCTGGTAGGAAACAAAAAATATTGGAATTTGGCATATTGTGCTGTACCAGGACTCTCCCAGGACTCTAGCTGAAAAAAATGGGGTATTTTGAGGATGAGACTGGGAAGTGGAAAGGATAATTTGATTCAATGGATTGCTTTCTAGTGACATGGGAAAACGTCTAAATGGAATCTGATTCTTCCAGTTTCTGCAGAACAGGCAGCAGATATGGGTAGAGCCTGTGAAAATACAGTTCTTCTGAGAGTTACTCTGCTCATTAGCACCCAGAATAGTCTGATGGTGGGATTCATCTCACTGACTTTGGTCACCTAGAAATTAGTCATCTGGTCTCAGCTAGTCATCTGGATTCTCTGAAATCATGGACTCTGTCTTGAATGGAGAGAGACAGTCTCAGAGGGTGTTGTAAGACAGTGTGATGAATTGCTCTCTAGGGGTGCTTGTCTCTGTCTTCTCCCTCTCCTTCTTTCTATTTATTGTTTGCAGAGGGAGCTTAGATGCCTGACTTGGACCAAATGCTTTGGATTCTCATGGATTCTGCCCTAAACATCTAGTGGAAGCTGGCTGGCTGGGTAGAGAGAAATCATCATCCGGGGGTGCCTATCCATTGAGTTGAAAGGGAGTGCAGGCAGATGACTTAATGGGGTAAAATAAAACTTTCTGAAAATAGATATAATGAAATTACATCAGGCACACAACTCTCACTGAGTGTGTTTATCCACAGCTTCAAGTTTCTAATGGAGTCAGAACGAAGAGAAGAATTGCTATGCATGTTATGGCCAGCAAGCATCTTCAAGATTTCTCACCAGAACAAAACCTTTTCTTTTTCCAAAGCTCTTTATTACGTTACTTGAAGTGCATTTGATTCACTTCAGTACTTCCACTGAAGCTTCATCTTCCTTTCTTTTCTCAACACGCAGGTTTTCTTTTTCCAGGTCGTATTCAATCACTGTTTAACACATATGGGTCCCAGCAGAATGAATAAGACTTTGATGACATTTGTCACAAAGAGACGCTTAAAAACTGTCAAGCAATGCTACGTACTTGTCATCGCTTTCCCGAGTTCTGTATCAAAACCAGGAAAACCTCAAAGGTTTGAGGGTGGGTAATACGTGCTAATTTTGAGAGGCAGAAGAATTCTTAACATTGATGACTAGATGTAAAGAAGGGCTACTAGTTTTCTGAGTGATTGGTGTCCTCAAAGGAAATGGAAGATGGCATTAACAGAGGATCGTTCCAGCCTGCACAGGGAGTGGATGCACTGAAAATTCTATGTTTTTTTTAAGGCACGTCTTGAAACAGCCCTAATTATCCATGCCATTAACGTGTTTATTTAAATGAGGACAGGGGTGAAGAAAAATTAAAGGTGTGGGCTGAAACTAGGCCAGAATGCTGCTTTTTCTTGAGATCAGTAGTTAAACTTTCCCTGACTTCAGTGAGATCAGGAATAGTTGCATTCACATTAAATACATGAGGTAGCAGTTACCGTATTTTTTCACGTTGTGTGTTTAAACACATAAGTTGCTTGCATGTCTCTCCTACTAAAACGTCAGTGCGCTAGACTTACATCGCTGTGCTAGCTGTACTTAAAGATCTTAGTTTTATGTTTCTGAAAATGTCATCTATTCCTTCAATCACTTGTAAGCCCCCTGTAATCTCTTTTTAATGTAAGCGCGCTGGAGTTTTCCCTTTTGTTTGCTGCCCTTGCATTATTTACTTTGATCCGCTGTGAGAAAATCTGAAAGTGTGTTGTCCTAAATGCTAGCATCTCACCAACAAGATTTGAGGCCTTGTACTTCACATTGAAGAAAAAGGCTCTTGTGTGAAGACGCAGGTTTTGTTTAGTTCTCTGTCCCTGGTGGGAGCCTTAATTGCATTTTCTCTCTCACACAGTGGCTGGCTAAGGAGTGCCTGCCTTCCCTGCTGATGCTGGAGTTTTCAAGCTCTATTACTCTGTGACGGAGAAAATTCCTTGGTCCAAGAAGAAAAGACTGAGATTAAAAAAAAATAATAATAAAAAAAAGTGTTTAAGTATTGTCAGTTTACCATGTGTGGTAAACAGAACAAACAATAGACTTGCTTAACCTTCCTCCCCACCCTCTGAGACTCCTGTACAAGTTTTGTATGACCTACTTTATAGAAATCACATCATATTTAGAATGTTAAATATTATGGAAAGTATAATTCCCTAGGGCAAATAAATTAGACTTCATGGGAAAAGTGGTAAACAGAAAATTATAAATGCTTTGTGTTCTCTTAATCTGTGCCAGCCCATTCTAATGCATATTTTATAACCTTTAACTGGAGTTAAAACAAAGCAAAAGTCTCCAATTCTTTTTAAATTCTTTTTCATTTACAGTGGGAAAATCTTTGAGATTTAAGATGTTGCAAATAAATATTTAATATTCAAGCATGGTTGTGACAGAACTTTTGATAAAGCAAGAAGAACCTTTGCAAGAGATTTTAAATTGCAGTTAGGACTCATTTACGCTGAATATTTCCTAACACACCGTGTGCTGTGCTGTGCTGTGCACTGGACAGGGCTCTCTAGAATAGCTGGAAATAATGTGAAGAATTAAGGGCTATGTCATTTTAACTTGTGTGAACATGCTGCTGGATGGAAGCATGCTAATATTCAAGCAAGCTAGTATATTTTTAGTAGTCATATGCCTGCATGTGTCTATGACAGCTTGGTGATTTTTGCACTTTGATCTGTGAATTCATGTCCCACTTAAAAATTACATATTTTAAAAGGCAAAACCCACCTTCCTATGGCAGGGGGAAAAAAAGCCTAATCTTTTTTGTTTCTCCTGAAATTTTGGCATATTCTTTGTTGATCCATGGTTACTAATGGTGAAAAAATGATGTCATAGGTAGGAGATTATTTTTTTCTTTGACTGTTCAACTGTAAAACCTTTTTATATGGAAGTAGCTTTTGCCTTGCATGTCCATGTCCTCCTTCCCTTGGGGTTAGAGTCTGCAGAACTTAAGTTCTGGAATGATTGAAATGCGTCCTTTTATTTTTAATCCCAGTTCTTCTATACTTAACAACAAAACATCAAGACTTCTGAACAAAAACTTTCTCAAATTTTGGATAGCAAATTTGGACTTTGCGTAGCCCAGAATATCCCTGCCTGCTATGAAGTTTCTGATGTTGTACAGATGACACACTTTGCTTTGTAGTTTTCACTGATGGGCTTTTTTTTTTGTCTGTTTGGTTTTTTTTGAAGATGTTTTAATTCTTAAACATGATTTATCTTAAAGAATTATCTCACTGTACATCTTGACAGTAGAGATCACCCAGGATGCTTCAGATAAACAGCTCTCGGGTGTGAGCCTAAGGCTGTTGAAAGGTTTCTGTGTTGGGGAGGGGGAAGAAGGGCCAGGCTCTGGAGTTCACTTCTGTGATTAGTCTCACAGAATTTGTTGGGTAGCTTACAAGATCTGTCTGTTTACTTAAGTTTTTGTGGGAGAAAGTAAATTTCTCCTGTGGTTTGGCACAGATCTGTTTTTTTATGCGGGGGGGGGGGTGGGGTGGGGGCGGCAATTTAAAACACCTCGCTGCAGAGATGCCTAGAAGAATCACAGAAGAATCCAGCTTCAGAATTAGTTCTGGAAGGGGCAGAATAATTGCACTTCACTATCCTACTCAGAGGGTAGATAAACGTGTTTTTCTTCACATAGATATCTGTTGTTAGAAAGGTCTCAGTGCAGATATTAACACTTGATAAACATCTTGATGAGTTGTTTTTTCATGAGGCATTCAGAGGATGCTTAAGACAGTTGTCTGCTCTGTTTACTGAAAATATATTGGAATAGATCTGAAATAGTGTATTCTTCATTGTGTGCTATATGGTTTTAGAAAGTACAGAAAAGACCAGTTGATAACTTCCCATTATATTAGGAAAAAAATCCTTTTTTTAGTAGTTCCAGCCATTGCTATGTATAAACATAGTATAGGAATTACTTATGTCTTTCTCCTCTCAGTTCTCTGGTCTCAAAGAACATGTAGTTCATCTAGTTCTTCAACCTTCCTCTGCCCCCATCATGCCATGCTTGTATCCATTCCCAATATACCAGGCATTTATCCTGAACCTTAGCGAATGCGTAAAACTCTGTTAGATTTTGAAGACTCTGAACATTTTCACTGAGGCTTTAAATTGGTTCTAAGCTATCTGTACAAACAGCTTGTTATGTAGATCCTTTTGTCTTCCCAAAATATTTTGAATAGTCTTAAGTTTAGTCTGACTGAAGGAAGATATCTTTCTGTAGTATCAATTTCTTAATGATATTGAAAAAAACCCACCCTTTACACCTATGCTTTTGGAAGACGTCAAATAGCTTCATGTTCTTTCTCTCTCATACTTAACTCATTTTGGAATAGAAAAAAAAAAAAAAGAAAAGAAAATCAGTTTCTTGTAAGTAACAATGTCCTTTGTAGGCATTGTTAAGGTTTATAAGGTCCCAGAAAGGTACCTTATGTAGGTATGCTGGTGATTTCCATCTTTTTCTTTGTTCAGAGCCCATACCCTGAACCATGTAAAAGTCTGAAATACACCTGTAATATTTTTTTCCCATTTCCATGTGGGAAGGTGCTGTCAGCAAACCTGTCCTAGAATGACATATCAACTTTGCTTGCATTTGCATTCAGTTGTTTTTCTGCTATTCCATTTAGATGTGCTTCAAGTTTTAATTTATTAAAGTATTTTAGATAGGAAATTATTAACTAGAATAGCAATATTGGGATCAAAAGGATGGGCAACCACAGGTTTGCAGTGCTGGCATGGAGAACGCTGCATAGGAAGCTGCCCTATGTACCAATGAGAACTCTCATAGTGCGCTGAGACATTTTACAGATTCTGCGTTTCTTTATTCTTTTGTTAAATGTAGATGAGTCTTCAGGTTCCTTACTGTGAGCAAAAGCAACTATGCCCCAGAATAACTGAAACATTCAGATAGAATGAGATAATATTTTAGAAAGCACGTAATATTGAAGAAAAAGTAGCTTTCATGAGCAGCTCAGTACTTATACATAGCTTTAATGTCTGGTGGAATGCTGAGCATGTATTTTGAGCAATGTAGATCTGGAAACCTTTCACATGTGTGGCTTTATAAGCCACACAGCACTAAGGGAAAGGTGCAAATTGAATTTTTTCCATCCCAGTTTTACAAAAAAATCCCTGAACAGTTGGGTGAATATGGATATCTGATAAGAGCGTGCTTATAATAATAATTAAAATAATAGTAATGTCTTAAGTCAGTAACTGTTGCCTGTTTACTTGTAAGCAAGTGACTAACCCAATCTCAGTTTCACTCTGCCTTAACATAATTATGTGTTGGAAGGGCTATAATTTGGTAAGAAGAGAAAAAAGACGTGACTTGACACTGCTCCTCATAAAGGTGGGTGGAACTGAGTCTGAGGGCAAATGTCTGTTGCAGTTTTTTTTCTTATGCTGCTGTATTTTGATTTTTGTTTTAAGCATTAACCTTTGAAGACTACCTTTGCTGATATCATCTGTTTGTTTCTGCTGAGTCAGTCTACCAGGTTATAAAATTTATGTATACAGAAACTTGTGTAACCAAAGGCATTGTTCTGTTCTAATTGAACTCAGTGGTAGATCTCTCAATGATTTGATTAGTTGGTTGAAGTGTATAAAACAACATCTACCTTTTGTAAAAGAAATTTTTGCAACCCTTTTCTTTTTCTGCTTGGTTTGGCACCTTGCATCTATCTAAGGAAAGATGGCACATTCACATAGCAATATTCAATTGGAGTTGATTGTCTATGTCCAGCAGGATATTTTTTCCCAAGGATTATGAGTAGATATAACATCTAGTCAGCTTTTGTATAGGTAGATTAAAAGTCTTTGAGGGGAGAACGTTTGTCATAAGTATGTGAAAGGCCTTTCTAGCTGAGTTATGGTATCATATTTTAAACAGTGAATCATAAAATCCAGGGCTAAAAGGACCTAGAGTAATGACTAGTCCGTTCCTTGCCCAAATGTGTGTTTTGCTTTTGTAGGCCATTCGTGAAATGTTTGTGTGACCTGTTTAATACAAACCGATGCAGCAGAACTATTTTTAAATATGTTAGAATTCTGAAAGTTTACAATCGATCTCCAGAAAGTGACCCACACGTACATAAATACATAAAAACAGATTACATAAATTGACTTAAAGTTCAGATTGTAGGAGTGAAAGTATTTTCTCCTGTTTTTTCACTTTTGACCTATAAGTTGCATTGTAAAAAATATTACAGAATTAACTTCATCTACTACCTGAAAATGCAGAGGCCTGCATTAGGTGAGATTAATCTGTAGCTGATTTTGCAGGACACAAGAAAAATTGATGGGATGTGCTTTGTGGACTTATGAGATCATTGTTGCGAAAGATATGTTCACTTGTGGTAATTATTTGACCCTGGGTTGATACAGGCTGCTTGGATAACCATGTGTTTATGTCCTGCTATTTTAAATACATCTATAATAATCCTTACACTAAAATAATTTTACAGTTTCAAGTTAAATCTCTCATGCAGTGAGAAATTTAGAGTTTCTTAAATTAAATTCCATTTTCAGTCCACCTTAGCAGTTCATTCCAGAGTGGGCTGTCAGGAAACCTTAGGAAGCTAACCAAAAATTGCTGCTACAACTGTTACTTTATTGTAGAGACATCATATTGTGTGACTGAGAAGATATTAGCTGTAACTAGCAAAAGATGTATTTTGTACCATGACATTGCTTTAGACTCATAGGTACCTCTGTTGGTATTTGCTTTAACATGAGAGGAAGTCAGGATGCTGCGAAATACTCGTATCACAATAGTTGGTTCAGCAGCTCAGAACATAACTTCCATTTTCGTCTCTTTTAAAGTTTTGGATGTTGACTAGCAATTTTCAGGAAAGCATTTTCAAAAATGTTTCATGGTGTGATAATTCTTAGAGCTTAGCAGCATTTGGTGTTTCATTCCTGGGAACATAGCTAAGCTCTTTGTGGAGAACTCAATGATGTTTACTGTGCTGATCCTAGACGTAAACTTGTTTGAAAGCAAGGTGGTTTCGTTTGCAGTCAGATCATTGTGGTTTTTATCACTATATTTGATGCATTACAGACTGCTTGCTTCTCTCTTCTTAAGAACATCTTGTGTGAAATTGTTAAGAACCTTCTGCATTTTGAGCATTGTGGCAGGAACTGGTAGTTTTGTGTGAAGATAGACAGGAAATCAAAGGAATGCTTTTTCTGGTTGGTGTGGAATAGCTTAGACAAATTCTTCTGAAACTTACTGTCTTTCCTCTTCTTGCTCGTGTTCCTTAGTAAAATTCTGTCAGCCAGCCAAAATAATTTGTTTTGACCACCCTAATATAGGGCTGGTAGATGGTCAGGAAAATGAAGAAAAGTAGAAAAGGATCCTCATAGCAAATTAAAGTATGTGGACTCAGAGGTCCAATTCTGCCAACTTTGAAGAGGAAGGAAATAGAGGAGGATATGATAAGCAGGACTCTTCATGGCCTGGATCAGCTGGACATAGTCTTGTGGCCCTGATGACTCATTTCGGCTCCCACAACCTTCTGGTGCTTACTTGAAGATGATGTTGAGTAAGTTAATATTTTATGCAGTGATGAAGGCTAAATAATCAATTAACTCTAGTGTACTGTGAGGCGAGGTTGGAGTACATGTATATATGATTCAGGTTGCAAAGCCAAGTCCTGAAAAGCTGAACACCCACCTTTGATTGCCTATGGAGCATTTGCACTAAGTTGTTATTATTAGGATACAGTTTTTTTATTTA
Organism: Falco cherrug; assembly: GCF_023634085.1. Classification (NCBI taxonomy): domain Eukaryota; kingdom Metazoa; phylum Chordata; class Aves; order Falconiformes; family Falconidae; genus Falco; species Falco cherrug. Next base: position 43,766,542 of record NC_073698.1, on the reverse strand, counting down.
CGTGTCATATGCTATTTTTTATTTAGCATCCCTGTCTATTTCAGTGCACAGGATGGTTGTTTATAGGAACTTTGGCACATTTTCTGCAGGAACTGGAACACATCAGGGACTGCAAAAAGAGAGAGGATGCTTTTGTGATTGATTCAAGAGAAAGACACTCTGGCAAACCCAGTTTTGTCCCTGTTCCTGTCACAGGCTGTCTGTGTGATGCTGAGCAACTCAATTAAAACATTTGGCAGATGGCCACTAACTGCATATAATTCATTTTCAGGGTGCTCAGCTTGAGATATGTGGGCTCTTACTTACGTCAGTTGTTATTCTCCTTAAAGCCACTGAAATCAATGGAAGTAGTGGCTGCTCAGCATGTTCGTTAGTATAGTGGAGGAATGTGCACGTGGGGAAAGTGAAAGTTCTGAATCCTAGTGCCATCTTTCTCACTGTTTCTGTGTTGGATTACTGATGTTTATTTTATGCTACATGTGAACAACTATGTATAGGTATTTATTAGGAAAAGAATGTTCTTGTTTCATTTGGAATCTGTGAAGTTTATAATGAACGTCTTACAAAAGGGTGCAAGAAGCCAGTTATTTCTATATGTCTTGTCTGTTGAACTGTTAACAAGGTGTAGTCTACTAGCTGGATAATGCACACGGAACTACTGAATAACTGCCCATTTCCCTAGTACAGCCTACCCAGAGCATGGGCTAAAACATAGCAACTTTAGAAAAAATACCATATGATCTCATAATTAAAAAAACTATTACATAATTTAACATCTACAAGGAAGTAGAATTCAGATTACATCAGAAACCATCTTCTGATATGGATCAATTTCAAAATGCTTGATTTGACAACCTGAGTATTGTTCTGAGGAATGTAAAATATGGTATGGGAAATTAAAGTACGGCTGCACAGCTATAAATACAACTCACAGGCTAAAAACTACTCCTATTAACATTGCAACTGAAAGATATAAATCAGTTCATAAATATGAAATTACTTGCATGCTTAGGTTTTTTCAGAATTGAGGTCTAATTAGTGAAAAGCATGATCTTATGAAATACCAGGGTGGGAGTTGTAGTTGCACCTCCTAGGACTGGACCCTACCTTGAAATGATTATAACTATATGTCTATTTATAGCGAAGGAGAAATTTAAAAGAAATATTTGTTTTATTTGTGTAGCATTTTCATTGGTTTACCCTAAAGATATATGCTAGATGATAATAAAGTAATAAAAGATTGTTTTCACAGCTGTTTGTCTTTGATTACATATTTCTTTGAAGTATTGCAATAAGAGAGACTTTGAACCTGGAAAGAGATCAAATAATGAATTGTTCTGCTTTGTGAAGCTTAAGAAGGGGTTTTATTGTTGAAACATATAGTGCAACATAGTTTTTTTTTCCCTCTTAACAGTTAAATAATGTTTGAAACTACTATGAGATCATTACAGATGGACTAGATTAAAGAGCTTGGGGCCAAACATTAGGAACTGTGTTAGTATTAACTAAAATAATTTCTTAAGTTCTGCCATTACCTATTTATTTTTGTTAGTTTTCTTTTTGAATAAAAATAAAATTTCAAAGAAAGTGTTTAAAATCTTTTAATTATCCATTTACTTAAAGCTAAGGATGACAGGAAACTTAGTAACTGTGTGTATCCTGTGGGATTCTGTTTATAATATGGATCATTTGACCACACTTTGGACCCTGGATAATCTATTTAGTGTTAAATTGGAGTAAAAGTTGTAGAGCTGTGAATAAACTTTGTAGGTTTTTCTAAAACTGAAAGGATTATAGCATTAAAAATGTGTCTTGAGGAGGTTCAAGTAAAATATTCAGTACAAAATTTGAAAGCTTTTTATAATGCTGTTGCTGAAAACAATATTATATATGACATTAACTTCACCACCTCTCCCCCTGAAATTCATCTTGAAAGCAACTAAGTGACAAATACTGAAGTGACAGAGAAAGATACTTATTTTTTTTAAGGCTAGCGAACAATAAAATATCAAATAATGCAGGTCAGCGTTCCACATGATGTATTTGAGTTCTGGCTGGTTATGTTAGAAGACTGTTTCTCTCTATAAGAAATACCTGAAAGTTTATGATCATGTATCTTGGATATACAAAAATGCTAAGGTGTATATTTTTAAATTCCCTGAAATACTTGTACTCTCTGTATCCGTCAACTGAAATTAGTTGTTGTGTTATTTAGAACAAACTTTTGCCTCTGTGGAAGAGCGAAACCTTTCAAATGATAATTTCAATAGAAACATTAGACAAAGGAATATTGTAACTTTAGAGATTTTTATGATGAAGGTGTGTTTAAGAGATGTCACTTTGATATTTTTACATTATGTCCTACATTTGTCAGCTAAAACCAGGATATTGCCTCAATGAGAAAAAGCATGTTCTGCACTTGTCAAAAGGCAGTAAGTAATGATTAAAATAGCAGTGTGAAACGCTGGGAGATTAAAGTGATGCTAATGATAAGTGAGAGAAGAAAAGGGCAAGCTATATTTTAATCCCTGAGAGAATGGTTAATGACTTCTATTGCCTGAGATTAAACTAAACCTGTCTCATCAGCTTTTTCTGCCTGGTGAAAAAAAGCTCTCTGCACTTTAATTTATTAAAGTCTTTTAAGGAAGCACATTGATCCACAGAGGTTAAACTTTAAAAAATTGTGCAAAATACACACTAAAAATGCTTTAACAAAAGTGTGACTTTGTTGCTTTAGGCAAGCTCACAGTTTTATAAAGAATTCATTGTCTATGGGTTGGTGAATTTAATTAAGGAATATTAATTACTTAAACTGGGAGGTTTGTTCCTTTTTAAACCAGAACATTTTTAGCAATACTGGTGCAGGAAAGGTAGTTAGTATGTTTTAGAAGACAGCAGCAGAAGGGAGCAGATGAAGTTATGGTTAAAATTACTGTGTGATCTGTTATGATAGTGATATCGGAAAGCCATTTTAAAAATGCTTTTCAAAATACGTGTACTACTTGGTATAATGTAATGAGTACATTTGTTTATACTGAGTTACTGTTTATCCGTTTCTTTTAATAATTCTTAGGACTGCAAGTCAGTGTTACAAAATCATCTTTATAGTGAGAAGCTGCCCAGTTCAGCATTGCCTTTTCAAAAAGCATGTAAAGTCTTTCTTCACATTGGAGAGGGATGCCAGGAACACTGTTAATTAGACTATTTTTTTAATACCTGTGATAAAATTGTTGAGTCTGATCTTTGGATAAACCACAACATTGCAGCATGCTTGGGAAAATCAGATTTTCCTCTCAGGCAGCTTTGCAGGCTTTTGTCACTTTTAACCTTCATCCTTTCATTACACTTATTTCACGTAGCATCTGTATCCTCAGCCTACAGGATGGACAATAGGTTTAGAAACAGAAAACAGAAAACAGAAAATATTCAAGCAAATATGCATGGCTTGCCTAAGCCTTATTCAAGTTCAACCCCATTTGCTTTTTGATTTTGCTTTTTTTTCTATAGGTAAGAACACTGGAAGTAAACAGTGTGCTTTTGTCCTCTTTTGCAAGTTCAGTACCCACAGTGCCTTTCTGGCTTCGTGCTGGCAAACTGCAATGTGCATCCCAGCTTGGGGAATAAATCTGGTGCTTGTGGATACCAACAGTTCTGCTCTATATCCTTTCTCTCCTGCCTCATGGAAAGCATTTTCCCTTTTGAAATGTCCGAACCTCTGTAAATAAAGAGCCCATTTAGTTACTATCTTATGTGATGGTTGTAATCCAGGTTATTTTTTAAAGCTGTTTTTTAAGTATAACTTGTTTGGTAAGTGAGCTTAAACTTGATTCATGCTTTGATGTTAATGAAACACCAATTTATCGGAAGGCCCTGCAGCCCTAATGAGCAGTTTCTTTAAAAAGAACATTTAATCAAGGTTTATTTTTAACTTGTTTAAACAGATCTAATAGTTTGTGCTGATTTCATTTCAGTATAATAATTGCTAGCAATCCTATTAGTAAGTCGTGGTACATGGAAGTTAACACAAATTCCATTCTAATGAGTGTAGTATAACAGCAAAACCCTTGTAGTCAAGGAAAGGTTCATGTTCGAGAGGAGTGACAGAGGCACTTGGATGTTTTGCTGACAGCAGATTATTTTTGTTTTTATACAAATGTCAGGCATGACTTGCTAGTATTTGAGTGGGTTTTGTTATTTTTGAGAGGTGAAGCATTTTCATATTAAGTTTTTAAGGTGAAAGGAGCCACTTATTTCCTCATGTTGGGAAAAGTACTTGATCAGCTAGCGTAACTCGTATTTGTCTTTATACTTTACCTGTATGTGAGGATTTAGCTGTAATATTCTATTTTATGAGGATAAAGTTCCACAATCTAAAAATACAACTTGTGGCATTTATTTTAATGAATATAAAATCTTGGAGGCAATTTAGTGTGAAAAGCAAATGAAATTCTAGCACTCAATTTATAGTTAAGAAAAATCTCTAAAAGAGCAGATGAAGCTGAAAAACGTGTGATCATCTGAAATACTATTTTTTATGATTAGCTTACTGCTGCATCTGTACGTACTGGAGACTGCGTAGTCACATTTTCATTGTGACTAAAGTCTTGAGTCTAAATTCTGGTTTATTAGCAAAAAAAAAAAAATAAAGAGGATAAATAATTATTCCTTAATTTGAAAATATAAATATCCCATCAGTATTTTCAGTCTTAAATACAGTGTTCAGGTGTTTCTGGTTGAGTTCAGTTATTAGCTTTTAAACTTTTTATTACGTAGTCTGACACTATGACATTTAAAATATGAGGAAGTTTGGAGATAAATAATATGGAGTCATTTGGGATTTTAGAGCCATACTAAAAAGCATTCTGATGCACTGAAGGGCATCTGTAAAAGTTACACATTGTTTATAGGTTTCTGGGTTTCTGATTAGCATCCAGAAGCCCCACATTTTACAAGCTTTGGACCTGCGGTGGAAGAAGATATCTTGAGAGAACATTGATAATTAGGTTTCAGTTGTGCAGGAAGGGGTCTATGAAGTCTTTACAAAGCCAGGGATCCCCCCGGACAGGCAGCTTGCAGGGGCAGTACTTGAGCCCATTGGAAGGTGGAGTAACTCCTCGTTATTTGCATCGGTATCTTACTGGGAGATTATTCAGTGGGATACTTCCACCTCTGGAGGCAGAGGGCGAGGAGTACCTGCATTCAGGTCTCAGCTCTAGTTTGCTTTTGTGACACTAGTTTCCTCATTTTGAAAGAAGTCGGAGAATAAAAGTAATGATCTACTTTTTGTATACTTTCTCCTTTTTCTTCCTTTGCTTCTCTGGTTATATAATGAATAACCTGATTTGGTCGTAGCACTTATGTGCGTGACTTTGACTATATATTGTCCATATTATTTAGAAAATATTTGTAATAACTACAACAAATAATACAACTGCTTTGTGACGGTATGTGTGGTATGGGGCAATTGTCTAATGCTGCTGGGTAGACTGTTTCTTTTCTCTGGTCCTGAATGTCTCAGGATATGATTTTCCTCTGCCCAACATACTCCACTTATGTGACCTGTGTTTGTGCTGGGGAAAGGTGGTGGTCCTGGTGCTGTTGGGGAAAGAATAATTGTAGTATTTACACATATTGTTGTCTTCTTGCTACAAGAAAACCTGTGAACGTGCAATATGTTTCGAGAGTAACCACAGCTGGCATGTCCATGCTGTTCATGGGGAGCTTGGGAAACCATGTCTGTGGGTCTTGCCTGTAGAGTCCCTTGGTGGACTTGTCCTAGCTTGGTGCTTCATCTGGTTCTCCTCACCATGGCACCTTCTTGCTCCCAGAGAAAAGACAGGGCAGGCTGTCTTGATGAGATGTTGCAGGGCAATCTTGATATGAGAAGTGTTGCCTAGTCCTCCTCCCACAGCTCTTCCCCAGGAGCAGGAGGCCTGGCTATGATCACAGGGAGATTGTGGTGCTCAAGGGTCTCGGATGTTCAGTATGATAAGGAACTATTGTCTGTTGTGTTGAACGTGTGAGTAAAAGCAGGACACCTCCACAGTTAAATTTCACGATGACTTTTTAAAAGGCAAGGAAGATGTTGGAATACATATACTTTTGGGGTTTTATTTTGGGGACCTGTTATGCAAAAAACTAGCTTGGATGATTGTGGGAGTCACAGCATAGCATTATCTCAAAGACTGCTGCATTAAGCATATTATTTGCATTGATTTTTGAATGTGAATAGTACTGCATACCTTGAAATACTTTTAAAGGTATATATTCATACAAAAATCAAATATGCTCAGTGCTGTGGTGCAAAAAGACAGTGAAAAAACAACTCCATCTGGTTTAGTTCCTGAGTTTCTGACAAACCTTTTAAAGGGAATACTGGTTCACATCTCAATACTCTTTTCTAATGGAAGTTTGAAGACTACTTTAAAGACAAGGGAAATAAATCGGGACTCATCTGTTCATTGACAAATCTATGCTCTGATGAATCACGTCATCTGACTTAAGTCCTTTTTTTCTGCCTTACTAAAAACAAACTCATGCTATTTGTACTTAATGCTGATACATGCTGCACCCTGAATACTAAGTTGGAATGTATTTACAAATGTGAAAGAACCTGTGGTCCTTTCATGCATCAGGTTGTCATAGAAACTAATTAACTTTCATTTCTGTGTCAGGGCAAAGTAGTGTGATGCAGATGTAAATTGTAGTTCAGAAATCACTGCGTTGAAACTAGAGAAAAAGAAAACATCAAAACCTTCAGAATTCCTGCAGGACATTGGGAATGCAAAATATGTGATGGGAAGTTACAGTGTTAAATGCCTCATTTCACCAGGTCTTTTTGCATAATCTGCTGCTTCAGAAGTGTTTGGAATGTTACTAAATTGACAAAACTATGGTTTCAGTGAGGTTTATGTATGTTACATTTCTGTATGTATGTGGAAAAGGACGTGTCTAGGGAGCATGTTTATAGGCATATGGAACAGTGAAATTCTGACCAGAAATGATGTCTAAAATATAAATGGTAATTACAGGCTACTAACTGCTAGGAAAACTTTAAAAACTTACAGTATAATCTTTGCTTTCTCAAATAAATTAAGCTGATTTCTCTCCAGTTAGTTTCTCTCTCTATGAGTTATTATAATTTTACGTGAAATGAGAATACATTAATATTTTAACTGTGAGAGGTATACTTTGACTGGCTTAAGTGGTAAAGGAATGTGATTACAAGATGATTTATTGGAAGTCATTAAAAATGATTTATTAAGAGAAAAATGTTGTGTTACCAAAGCTTTCTTTTCCTCCACTGAAGATGGGGTTATGCCGTCACGCTACCTTCTTCGGAAAAGGAAAGCAGCCTGCAGAAAATCGGGGAAGCATGTTGCCTTGTGGGTTACTGGCATTAGATTGTAAAGAGAGCAGCCAGCTTGCTTTTGCAACAGAGATGTAGCAAGCCTTGTACTCCATCGCAGACCCACTCTTAATAGGTCTCAGTCTTACGGGGAAGTCTGTATGCATCTAGCCTGGCCAGCTGGGCTGGGTAGCAGTTTCACACACACTTCCAAGAGCGGTGGCCAGCCTGCGCCGCTCTCGTTCCTTTGCTGTTCGCTCAATTTTACATGCTACCACTGTTTGTGGGGCTGTGCTGTGAATCAGATTAGTAATTGATTCAGATAAAAATATCTTTCCCCTCCTCTCCCTCCTTCCCCCTCCTTCTTCTCCCTCCCAACCCCCAGCCCAGTTCTGAGGAGAACCATAGAAAGAATGAGTTGGAGGGAAGGGATGGGCCTTTGAGGATTGTAAAAACGATGGCTTTCTTTAGATGACATTTCTTAGATGTGGAATGGAAGAAAGAAAACGAACCTGTAGTGGAGTGGGTGGGCAATTTATACTTCAATGAATAGAAGACTCCTTGCTCTTGCATGTTCTCCCAACTCAGAGTATGAACTTAAAGTAAGAAAGGGGAAAATATTTTTATAAATGAGAATCATGGCAAAGCTAAAGACAGTCATAGAACTTGACTGTTTTTCAGCTAAGGCAAAAAATGTGTGAAAATGGAAGGTACGTGAATACCCCACCCCAACAAAGAAAGAAAGAAAAGAAAGGAAAAAAAGAAAGAATGAAAAATGTTAGGGAATTGATGATGTATTATCTCTTTCCTGCTCACTTTATTTGTGAAGTGGGATTTTTTTGTTTTTCCTTCTGGCTACTCTGCAGTTTTTTGTTCTTATGAATAGCTTCATTTCATTGTTTTGAAGTCCATGTACATTTATTTTGAAATATGATGTAAAATGAGTTAGAGGAGAAACAGTTTATCTTTAAAGTATGTATTTCCCCTATCTTCTTTCATTGTGTGTATATATGTTTCTTTATTCAGGAAAGTAATTGGCAACTCTCCAGTTGACTTCAGCAGGACAGGACCTGGAAATATAATTAGGCATATATTATTAAATGGAGGAGTCGATGTGTCACAGAAAAGTAATATGTCATTTGCTGTAGATGTTGTAGAAGATGGGTAATATGGAAAGAGATTTAAAGGAACAGCAGGCTAGATCTGTTGAAATTTTATGAGCATAACAATCAAGTAATGGCTAATGGCAGATGTTGCTTTCAATCAAAGTCTTGTTGAACTTGGTCTAATCCTGTCTGTTGTTCCATAAATGAAATGGCACATACTCTTGTACCAGCAGTCCCTGTCTTCTTTTTCTATATGTATGGATACAAAAATAGCTTAACTCTTGTGCTAAGCACTAAGGGATTCCTGAAGCCAGGTTGCTATTTGCACGTTTTGTAGGAGAACTTAACCCTCGAGTCTTTTGGGGGGGCCTTAGGTTCAAGGTCGTGAGCCTACAACTCCAGAATTTAAACTTACTTCAGTATTCAAGAGAGAAGACCAACATGAGTTTGTTACCATAATGAGGCTTTAGGGATGTCCAGTAAAGGACCACTGTAGCTTTGGCGAATCCATGAATCTCTTCTGTGTGGAAAGAACATCTGGGATGGCACTGGTGGTGAAGGGGGCCTTACAAAATCATCAGACTCAGTAAAAACTGAGAGGGAAGGAGTAATAAGTTTTATCCGTAAAGAAATCTGCCTAACAGGGTAGCATAGTGACTGGGAGGTGAGGGCAGCATTCTTCAACATCTCTGCCGCAGCAATACTGCTTGCCATAAAATCTAACCAGGCAAGGCACTGGTTACATCTCAGAGAATATAAAAGCTGCATGGTCTCATACTGCATCTTCTTTTTTTAATGATTCTTCAGCAAACTAAGGGGCTTCTCAGTAACCTTTGTTCTCCTTTCTGCTACCCAGAGCGAATTAGATAGTTAAGGGCTGACTGGATAACTCCAAGGCATCCGCAGGAAATTCACATTACTATCAAACAAAAGATTAATAAAAAAAAGTCGTTTGTAAGAGTGGTTGTGAGTGAATATGGTTTGATAGTGGGCATAAGCATTCGGTGTATGTTGGATCTTCCCACAAGGCCATTTTACATAATTTATTAACAAGATCATTTTACTTTCTGATTTAAAAGATTTGTAACTATAAGCTCCTGTGTTTTCCCTGAACAAGTCACACAGTCACACAGTAGGCAAAGTGTTAAAGGGCTAGGAAAATATTATTTCATCACTCCTGTTCCATTAGAATTCACTTGGGTGGCTGAGAAAATGGTTTATGGATTAGAGAGAGAAGAACAAGCTAAAACATTTCATACCTTCATCTCTGATAAATTCCCCAAACTCATTCTTCGCATCTGAGCCATAAATAACAACCATGCTTTTTGCTAAAAAGAGCTTTTTTCCTGTACCAGGTCTTTTGTCTTGGAGATGAATGCTATAATAAATTTGAAGTCTTAGGGGGGGCATTGTTTGAACTATAACATTATGGTTTACAACTGTTGCTTCTATTATGAGGAGGATAAAAAGCTACTGTGAAGCTTGATCTCTGTCATAGAAACAGATTAATATTTCAGCCTTCAGCTTGGGTCAAGTGTATGATTTTTCCCAAAAGCACCTTAGCAATTAATTATTATTCTGTTTGCATTTAAAGTCTTACCCCTTTAACCACCTTTCAACCTTATCCAAATGTTATGCTTACTTTAATTCTATATCTAATGTTTTTTTTTAAGTTTAGAAATTATGCTATAATCAACATAGGTAGGAAAGTTTGAGAGGAAAACATTTTTAGAAAACAAGGATTCGTAAAAAGGCATTAATTTTTTTGAGGCACTCTTTCCCTATAATTGGACAGTATTTATTTAAAAATTAAAATTACACTTAATAATTTCAGTTGTGTTTCTCAGAAGACAAATGTGGACAGCTCAGATGTTTGCATTAATAAGCAAATGAAGCATGCTTGTAACTATGAATTAGAATAATTAAAATTACTGTACCCATAAGCTCTAGCTTTCAGAGAATTTGGTCAAAATAAAGATCCTTAGGAAGAAAATAACATCCCTTGTCTTTTAGTTTCTACTGCGCTTTCCCTGCATAAGCTGAACTGCTTGAATTTTTAGCTTTGAATAACCTGGGTTTGGTACACTTAGGAAAACTGAGATCAGGGTGAAGGTCCCACTTGACTACCTTGCTCACCTACTGGCACAGCCAGCTGTGTTGTAGTAGTGCAAAACTTCAGATTAAATATACAAAGAAATGGTGAAGAAATGGTTCCTCTCAGTACCAGCAGCTTTTCTGTGCCGGTTTGGTCTTGGTTATTCCTAACACCTACAAGTTTCTATTTTTTGCTGTGAGGTCCATGTTTACCAGTCACCTTGTCTGGATCTAGCCCTAAGGGTGTGAGCTTGTAACGCAGTAGTTATCTCTTGTAGGAAAAGTGGGCTCAGTTTTGATGAAACTGGGGTTGCTGGGCCATCCTGAGAAGCTCCACCCAGAACTTTTCGGGTCAGTGCTGAGGAGGCTTGGATTTCAAAGGGAGACTGAAGACGTACAGATGGGATACTGCATGGAGAGGTGGAGAATGCTACTTACCTAATGTAATATTTTAGTCAATTATTTTTCAAAAGTTTAATCAATTTTAATTGCAGCTTCTAAGACATCAAATCTCTTTTCCACCTACTCAACTGTATCGATTATGTGCAGCTCCAGTACCGCTTGCCTAACCCTGAACACCCTTACTCAAGCAGTCGTCCTTAAAATACCTGACTGCAGATCTAAGGACTTTCTTACTGTTTGACTGTATGGAGATCCATGTCTTTATCTTCAAGTCACTTCTTGTCTATCTCAGAATTACTTACTTCAAAAATTATTTGTCTGCAATCATAAAATCAAGTTATCAACGTGTAATGGAAGAATACCTTTGACATAACCAAACCTGATATTAATACGATCTAAAGACACCTAATTATAGCTAAAAGCAGAATAAAGGAGATAATATGTGAAAAGGTGAGTTGATTACATATGTTAAGAAATAACTGTTACAGAATGCAACATTTTGCATCCTTGTTGAGATGTTTACACTCATATATTGTTTTGCATATCAAAATCTTCAAAAGCAATGCAATAACCAAATAACCAAATAATCTTCAAAAGCAATGCAATAACCAATAACCAAATTTTCTTATGTTTTAAGAAAAGAAATTAAGAAAAAAATGAAAAAAACCTGGATTTTTCCAAACAGTTTGAAAGGAATTTAAAAATTGGTGAAATTGTGTTAAAAATTATGGCTATTTTTTATTTATTTTTTTCTCAATACTTTATATTCTATGTTGTTTCTTCCTAAGTATGTTTGTTGGTAAATAGTTCTGTATGTTAAGTCAGTAAAAAAAATAAATATATATATGTGCTATAAATATGTGGAGTATGGCAATGGAAACTGTTATAGTGGAAAAGATAATACATGTTGCTTGATCTGTTTTAAGTTGTAAAATGTATTTATTTATTTATTTTAAATTACAATCAGTTGGAGAAAAGTAACAATTTAAAATAAGAGGCTAGACTGAAGTTAATATGCTGTGCAGCTACACACGTGTGATTTTGTGATTATAGTTGGGGCTTCACTCCTCACTTTCCACGCAATTCAGGCTGGAACAGGATGTATCCAAATTTGTTGCAGCAACATTTCTGAACAGCTTTCTTTTTCTCATGGGGAGAGACTTCCATCCCTGTATTTATTGCTCTATGAAACTAAAATAAATGTAAAATGAAATTAATTTGTTTTGTAATCTTGCTTAGTAAATCTGTTCTCCTGTAGAGTCTCCATACATCCTACATGATTTTTTTTTGTTCTTTTTGAAACAGAAATAGCATTTTAGATTTACCAGGGAAGATCATTTGCTGATTTAAGAAATATCCTTTCTGAACTGAGGAGGTCTAAAACTGTCAAGTATTAATCTTTATCTAAGGCATTGTATGAAAGAATAAATACCTTTGTAAATATCTTACTGTATAATTTTAAGTCTAACTTAATCTTGTGACGTTGAAAAAAATCGAAACAGTCTTTATATCAAAGTACCTAATATAAAATCAAATTCTGAATCATACGTTAACTTGAAGTTCATTAAAGGAGTTACCTGGAAATGAAGGAGCTATATTCCAGTTTTTAGTTTTGTTATAGGTCATAAATTCATTTTTTCCTAGTGTAGACTTGTCCATCAGCAATAGGAAAGGTAGAGCAGGAACTCTTGGCTTTCTCATTATCACATGTTTTTGGAGCAAATATCACCTTCAGTTGAAAAAATGTAATGCTTTTCTTCAGTGAAAGTTCTACTTTTATCTGAAAGATCAACATTTGTTTAAAACAATGTGTCAGGAGTCAAAAAACAAATAAACCATTAAAAATGCCCTTTTACCTAGACTTGACCTAATGGTTACTATTATGCTTGAATATTCATATTTAAGATAAGGAAATTATGTTTAGCACTTTAAAGTGTTCACGATTTATTTCACCATTGATTAACAAGAGTTGAAGGAACTCTGCCTGGATGAAAATCAGATTCTTATGTAAATCTTGTGATTTACAGATGTGAGATAGTGAACTAGCTTTGCTTATTTTTTTTCTTTTCCATTGGAAAAGCTGTTTATTTCTGAATCATAGTTGAGTACCGAAGTGGAGATCAGAAAGTGAAAAATAATTTTTCAGGGATAAAAATGTATACAGAATAACTGAAGAAATAAAGACAATGCAATCTTTGGGGGAGTACTTGTGGTAAATGACTTCTTTCCTTTAATTCCTGTAGTGCATCCTTACTGATTGACATCTGAATGGCAGTAATTTGGGGTAATGGGTAGCTACTAATTGAGGGTGAGTTTCAGTACTTTGCAGAAGAACATTCTCAAGACCTTCCAGTGTAACACTCAAATTCTGTGTTAAGTGCTTAAATTGGTATAGGATTTTATGTTAGCCTTCTCTGTATGGGTTAATTTTATCAGGTCTGCTTATGACAGGCGCTAAAGTGTGCTTGAAGGATGTCTGTATACATATGGTAATTTCTTACTTGTGGCTCTCTTTTCTGTATTTATGCAGCCTGGTATCTACCAGCATTATGGCCAAATAAACGTTTTTATTGTGCTATTCTGTCAGCGTTTCTGTGACTGTTTTGTTCTAAGAGTTTTAGATGGATATTCTGTTTCCTGATTTGTAGGACTGCATGGTTGCAACCAGTTGGGTCTATGATGGCATGGGTAACGGGGTTACAGAGGTGCACTAGAACATTACTGGGAGGTAATACTGCTTTTTTCAACACAGTTCACAAGCAGTTGACTTACTAAAACTTACATGCTTAACATTTACCTCCTGGAAATGGAGTCTGTGAAATACCGTAATTGGGGTTTATTTTTATTGGTGCCAGTTGATCGAAGGTGGTGATGTATGAGGCAGAAATCAGCTAGTTTGGTTCCTAGTGTTTTGCTGAGCTTGCAGGACGACTGCACACAGCCCAGAATGGTGCCTTGTAGGGGTATTTTTAGTATTAAACCTTGGGTTAGTGTTGGGACATGTGGATGACATGGGAATGTGAGCAGGGCCTAAGAAGATTGCTCAGTGAATATTTACTCTAGGGGTGTTTGAATTTTGCATGCTGACCTAACAGCTCTCTGCTTTGAGATCTCAGTATTTCTCGGGTTTCTCAAAGAGGCACTGGGTATCTCCTCTGTGAACAGCTGATAGAAGAAAAGCCCGTTTCCTTTGTGTCAGAAAGAGAGGGAATGACAAAGAATATCCCCCCTCTCCCCAGTTGAATGGGAGGGGGGAAGAAAAGGAGGAGGGGAGTGGAAAAGGCCTCCAGGAGATGAGGGCAGAAGGAAGAGGACAAATTTTCTGAAAAGAGGTACAAGACACAAACTTAGGGTAGCATTCTTCCCGTTGTACCAATTGTGGATAAAAAAGCCTGGCTACTTCACAGGTAACCCAAGTTAATCAAAGTGTATAGAAGGGATTTTATGATGTGCTTGCCTAAAAGTAGCAGGGAATAACAGTGCTGCTACGTGCCTGCAAAAGTGTGTTTGTTACCTTTGCCGCATCAGAACCGGGAAGAGGTTTGGCGTCCTGAAAACTGCTGCACAAAACACCCTGTTACCTCATGGCCTGTCTTGGGGGATTATAAAGGTGCTGACATCTTCCCGTATAAATACTTGGCAGGAATACTAAGTGTCAGACTGGGGGGGGGGGGGGGGGGGGGGGCGGGGGGCGGGCGGAATAAAGTGCTGGCGAGGTTTGGAGACTTCCTGAATTAACTTTTTTTTCCTTCATTTTTAATAGCAGCTGTACTACTAAAATAGTGTTTGGTTGATGCAGGTACCCAGCCGTGGCCTTGGCAGGTGCCAGGGAGCTCTGGCAGGCGCTGCGTTCTGAGGGGGCTGTGACATTTCCTGGCCCTCGGCTAATCCCAGCCAGGGCCAGGATCGAGCCCAGCGCGCCAGCAGTCATCGATGGGAAAACAAAGGTGGTTTTGCGGGTTGAGGAATATTTGGAAAGGCAGAAAGGTCGAAGTGAGTAATAATAACACCCCCCCCACCGCCCCACCCCCCTTCTCGTGAATCTGCTCGGGAACCTATTTTTTTTTTTTTTTAACGTTATTAGCAGGCTGGCCTGTGTCCTTTCCTTTGATGACGGTAACAAGTTCTATGACATTGCCACTTTGAGTTCTTGCTTCATTAGATTGGGTGACTGTTTATTTGAAATTGTAATGAAATATTTACTTTATAGAGCTATAAGGATTAGCGGCGATAATTGAGTGAGGCTGATCCGGAGCTTTCAGTGTAATAGGGCCCCCTTGTTTGAATACAGAGCGCGGGGAGAATGGCGGGGCGAGGGAGCGTGTTTCTGCCTGTCACTTTCTCTCTACATGTTGCTTTTTCTCCCGGAGATAAGTGGGCCTAATGCTGAACAAATACTGGAAATCAGAAGCCACTGAGAATCATTCGCCTCTCGCTTTCCCATGGCAGCGTGATAGACGCCCGCTCAAAGGAGCCCCCCTCCTCTCCGGCCGGCGACAATTTTGTCACCGCCAGCAAATCCAATTGAGGAGTCCCCGGGACGGCGGGGCGAGCGGGGCCTGTCAGCGGCCGCCACCCGCCTGAAAGGAGCCGGGGGGGGAGCGGGGCACCTGGTGCCGCCGCCGCCGGCCGTGATAGGCTGCCGCATTGTGCCGCCGAGACATGCGGCCATTTGCAGATATAATGGCAGAAATTAATGCAAATGAGTGAATGGAACGAAACGTATTTTCATGCAGATCGGAGGGGCTCGCGCGGGCTGCTTGATAACAAGTCGCGGGGAGAAAAGGCCGACATTGTGAGGACTCATTTTTTCCCCATTTCTTCTCACTAGTGCCTCATAAGGGCCCTTTGTTCTCTAAGTAACTCTTTCTAAACTATTGACATTGCTCATTTATGTGAATTTCACATTTTTTTTCCTTTCTCTCCCCCCCCCCCCCCCCCCCCAGTAGCCTTGGGTGATCTGGGAAAGCGTTAATTGCAAGAGGACAAGGAAACTGGCTGAAACAAGAAATGCAATCATTAAGTGTAATGTTGCAGTTGTCCATGCCTCATTATAACATGCATACAAGGCAATAAAATGCGTGTTTCACAAACAAATCTTTCAACAAGTGTAGTTCAAGAGCCTCCAGCTGTCCAGATTTACACCTATTTATTTTTCCTTTTTTCCAATCGTTATTGCAAGTAAACTTTATGCTGGTTTAGAAGATGTATTGCTACACCAACAAACTTCCTGCACTCTCAAATAACTTTTCGCTGCTTTTTCATTAACAATTAGAAAGAAAAAAAAAAAGGGGGGGGGGGGATGGGGAGGGGAAAGATGTGTGCTCCTTCAGGTTGTCCGGGGAAACCTGGTTGCTCTAAAGAAACTCTCTCCAGTCCCGTTATAGAAACACGTCCCTTATCTTTAGTTTTGCGCTTCATATAGGCAATACGCCTTTTAGAATTGGAGTATTTACATTTGTTATTTCCTCAAGCAAGAGCAACTTTCAAAGACGGAAAACACTGTTGCTAACTCCATGCATTCATTTGCTTATTTTTGAAGTGTTTAAAAACAAAACAAAACAAAACAAAACCAAAAGGGAAGAGTAGCTAAATAATCAGACGTAGAGGTCATCAAGTGTAAGTACAGCTTGGAACCGGTGAACTATCAGACCCAAGAGTAAAGCTGCTACAAAGAAAAAAAAAAAAGGGGGGGGGGGGGGGGGGGAGGGAGGGAGAAAAGGGTAACAGATTCAGCATTGTCCAAAAGTTCCAGACCAGTGATTAATGTGTAAGATAATGGACTTGGGAAATGAGTAAACACTCCCGTGCTCCCTGCTTTGTGCTTGAATGACTTGATGACAAGGGCAGAGCAAGGTGAGAATTTAAAGAGGACTACAGGAGAGGAGACAAAGGCTGGCCCGGCAGCGGGCGGGAAGCCCCTGGGCAGCCGCCCTGCAGGGCCCGGCAGCCGGGCCGCGGGACCGGGTCCCCAGCGTGGTAGCGCTGCAGCCGCCGCCGTTTTAAAAGCCGCGGTAATTAGCCAGTTTTGGTTTTTTTTTTTTTTTTTTTGAGAAGTTGCGTTGTGGCTAAACCCAAAGTCTCGCGCTAATATGGGATAATACTTGTTTTAAAACTTAAGCTAGAACTAGTCATGGTTTCTCTGAATTGCGCGCTGTGCTACATTTCACCTTAGGTTCGCGTCTGGCCGAAGTACTAAATGTTATTGGAACTTGAACTAAATGATGTTTCAACTCAAGCTGTTGTGATGATGCATTATTAGATATTTTGATGGAAAATATACTTTCGAGTTTATGTGCAATTACATGATGTTGCATTCAATGAACTCTCCTGAAGATTTTCTGTACTCTTCTACAGAAATGATGTTTTATTAGTCCATGGCATACAGGGAACCGGTCTCTGTCTATTTCGGCATCACTAAAGGCACACGGATGATTCACGACGAAACAAAACTTAATAGCAAAACATTTAACAAATCTTGGACTTCAGTCTCACATTGGGTTTACTGCTGCTAATGAAGGTGGAGTGTCCGGCTTTTCTCATTTTTTTTTCTTTGATACATCTTAGGTCTTCTCATTCGCTTCGGTGATTTAGGATTTAGATCTTGCACTGCTTATCTTCCAGTGTTGATGTTCTTAAATAACCTGTTGGATTTTCTTAAACTATAGCTACTGAAGAAAAAAACCCCCAACTGTAGGCGGTTTTTGTTTTATTTATTTTTTAGGTGATTATATTTCAGGGCCTTTCATAAATGCTGGTTAATTTTAAGAAAACATGTTTTATGAAAATGATATAAGAATTTCAACAGTTTAGGCTTTGCAAACGTGTCATTTATGTTCAGTGAGTTGTCATCACAGTGCCACGAAGCCATAGTGATAGGTCTCTGTACTAAGGGCTGTACAAAACCTAAACAGTATATAGTATAAGGGTAAAATCCTGATTGGCTAAAAGTCTTTTTTCCATATTTAATACTTGACACGGTCTTCTGGTTGGTGGTGTAGAGAATTTGCAAGTCTTCCATGGGGTATCTCTTGTGTAAAAATGTCCATGGTAGCCTTCACATACTGCACTTAATCAGTGTTTACTGATTATGGGAAAGTTCTTATAATATCTTGTAAAATAGGTTTTACAGTATTTTGAACAGTATAGAACAAAGGAAAAGGAACCAGAAAGTTTCTATTACAAAAGATAAGGGTCCATGAAGCTATAAAACTAACATGATCTAGATTTAAGCAGTTAGGTGCCTTCCTAAATGCAGTACAAAATTCTCAGCTCATAGCAGGGAGGTTTTTGACTATGTAAATAAATAATACCAGTCCAGGTTTTGCTTCAGTCTTCGGTTTCTTCAATCCAGGTTTCTTCAGTCTTTGAGCTTTATATGTCTGAACGTGATCTCAGGATGGTTAAATGGAAAAAGTGTGTTCATCATTTCAATTTTCTCATTCTTTAGTTTATTCCCCTTTCTTTATGTAATTATTCACTATCAGGAGTTTTAGAAGTTGAACAAGTGACAGATTTTGATGTAATATTGTGCAATATGTGGCAGACTTACCACCTTTATAACCCTTACTCATGGTAGCGTATTTAATGAGTTAATTCTCAACTCACTAATGCCTGTGTGTGAATGTAACCTTTAGCACTCTAGTCAAGTTCAATGGATATATTTATACCTGTGTATGTGTATGTATGTGTGTAAGTACTAGCTTGATCATCTTGCATTCTTTTCAGCTTCTGTAAGTCAGCCCCACCATCTTTCCCCTTCAGGACAAGAACTTTGCTGTTTGAGCAGCAGCCAGATTCTGGGCAATGCTATTAAAACAGAAAGAAGAGCTGTATAATTAGGGCTTCTGTCCTGTGAATGGTGACATTGCCTTGAAATACGTGCAGATTCTCTATTGCAAATTAGGAAGATAAAAATTTAGGCAGCCTGGTAAATGGACTTGGTGGCAATGTTTACGCTTTCTTATGGGGCAGATTTCTTGGATGTTACTAATAAAAGCATGCATGGGAAAAGTCAGGGGGTGGCTTCAAGCATGGCTGCTAGACCAGTCAAATGCGAGTTGGTATGACATCAGGTGGTTGCTCATATGTGATCAAATAATCACTCTTTCAGTCAGAGTGTATTTACTCTTTGGTATACTTTGGTATTACATTAATGTATGGTTTATTTCTTAATGTGAATTCAAATCCTGTTTATACATTCTACTGATTGTTTCTTTTGTCCCACATTTTATTATCTATTTAAGGCTTCCGTTTAGAGCATTAAATTGTTGCTTCTTCTCCCTTTAAGTGGTGAATACACAAAGTACATACAGAGTTAGAAAATCCGGGTGCCTAAGTCATCATCATCACCACCTCATTTGTAAGTCGGGAAGGTTAATGAAAGAGGGACCAGCACTGTAAATAGGTCATCACTTTCATGTCTTTCACTTAGTAGGCGACTTCTGTGCTTTGAATCACATCAACAGAGACCAGAATGAAGCCTAAGAAGTGTTTTTATTCTGGTAGTTTTTTGCATATGCATTCTATTGTGAATCTGTTGTAGTTTTCCTTCCAGAGTTTTTGAATCCTTTTCCATGAAACTCACTTGCAGGGACTTCTGTTATAGTTTGTATCCTCCTGTCCTGGAGGGACGGCTGAAAAATTTGAGTCCTGGAACTGAAGTTTTTGATTCATTCTGAACTACAGACTTCTCAGTCCATCTGGCTTTGGTCCAATTTCATAAGAGAGTTAAATTTGTGATACCTTCCTGTAGGGAACTCTGGCACTTGATACTCTGTCACAATTACTGCTGTGGTGATGGTCTGTGGTATACAGTACTGTATCTATAAACTGGCAATGGAGTTAAACACTTTGGCCCTTTTTTTTCTTGCTGTACTAAAACCTTCAGCTTGTCTTTCAATTTACCATACCACAGTTAATTTTCACAAAGTCCTTTTAGCTATACATTAGGAATGATGCATTATTAACTATATATATATGTAAAAAATAATTTTACATTACATAGTAGTTTCCACTTGTATTTCCAAACACTCTGTATCCTTTAAGCAGTGTTACCATTGAAAAAAAATAAGCCAAAGCAAAAAGAGAAAGAGAAAGAAAGTGAAAAAAGGTATAAAATGTCACACAATCTGTAGGTATTCTTAAGTGTAATGAAAGTTTAAAGTAGTCTCCTTTTTACTTCAGTAGTTTGATACTGGAAAGGAGAACAATCAACAGCAATTAAAGACAGCTGTCGAAAGCCAGAATAAATTCATTTGATCATTTGTGTTATCTTCCACATTCTCAGAGGTAAAAATAGCTATATTATTTTACTTGTTCAACTATACCCATTAGGTTATGTACAATTTGCATAATTTACAATTTACATTAGGCATTTATGGCATTATCAGAGTGAAATAAAGTCCAATATTATTATTCAGACCAGTGATTTTGTTTTTCTCTCCATTAGTTTTCTTCTGAGAATACTGGGGAAGATGGAAAGTGAACACATATTCTGATAATGTCTATTTTATAGTTTCTTTTTGCTAGCCTTAAATATATTATTTTTACCAAGGCATCATATTTGTTTTCTATTTTGAAAGTTACAGTAGTTGCTATAAAAAGGTTAAATTTGCAAGGACTTATCACACAGCAGTAACTGAGATCTCCCACTCATTTCCTATTTGAAGTACAGGGAAAAAAAAACCTGTGATTGCTGTTGGCAAATGAAGGCTTTTAAAATGGTACCTGCTGTAGCTTCAGTTAGAAATGTTCCTATGTCTTCATAGAAAAAGGGTAGAGAAGGGACACACTGACTTGCTAAGAAATGTTTGATTAATATGTAATCTGTTCCTGAGTAAAGCTGTTCCTGAAGGAACCGCACAGCATACATAAATCCCGTTACTTCTCCGTCTCCAGATATGTTTATCATTGTGTTTGTGGTATACATAGGTAGATTAATAGATACATACACAGAATCCTACGTACTTATTGCTTTAAGCTATTGCATGTTCAAACAGATGTTGAAGCCAAGATTAGCCTTTTTTTGCATGTGCTTGTAGTGTGCAAACCTTTTAAAGGCGTCTATGAATTATTGCTTTGGTTCAGCATGAGTGCAGTAAGAAGAAATGTACCTCATCTGTAATACACTGTGTAGACTAATATCAGCTTCTTTTTTCTTATATTGCAGTGAGATATTGATCTGGTGAAATGGTACCATATTGGAGCTGTCTGTTGTGGTATTCATCATGCTGTCACATCCCTAGTGCCTTGGAGTTATTGGAAAGCGGAATTGAGGGAGTTCTGTCATTGTGTGTTGCAATCCATTCATAAGAAAGTTCACTAAAACATCTGAAGTAGTATTCTCACTTATTTATTTATATACCTCTAGCAAAAGCCGTTTCATTTCTTTGGAGGCGCAGAACCCTCCAATTTCGGGCACAGGGATGTTAATAGGCTTGGTTACCTCTTCTCAGGCATCTTTCTCTTGTATAGCATTTGTTCTTTAGTCAAAGCTCACACGTCCTGCCTTTACGGATGCTGATGCATTTGGGTTCTCTCCTTTGGGAGTAATATATCTGAGAGCTGTGGCTTCATTGCCCTTATGCTTTTATCTGATAGCTGTGAGAAGGTAAACGATGAACTTTTATATGTAGAAAGCTTTTAGTTTCTTCCCACACTAAAGTATCAGCTAATGTTAAGAGAGCTTTCAAAAATATATAAAGATACTGTCAATCTGCACTGAGTAGATTAAACAGTTTGAATGAATTATTTTTGTTTTGGAGTCTGCCTGGCAACCTGATGATGAATTTAGAAGGATGTCTTGTTTTCTGTAAGGCCATGCTGAAACAGGGATTTATTTATACATATAAGCAACAATCTACCTATTTAACCCAGCTAAGGTAAAGGTCTGCTCTGCAGCCCCCTGACTTCCACAGGTTATGCATACACTGTAAATAATCACCCCCATTTTAAACTTAGTATTTAAGAGATTACCAGAAGAGCAATTAAATTGTCAGTTGCTGGTTATAAAAGTTACGGAGAGAATGAAGAAAAAGCATAGCAATTACAGGTTGACTTTATCTTGCAAGGTGCTAAGGACAGACATCTTGTGACTCTGTGAGGGCTCATGTCTCCAGTCAGCTGCACCGGGAATTGGGAATGTCCATCAGTTTTCTTAATTGGTCACAAAATTCTTCATAACTACATAAAATGTATTCATTCTTTATATTCAAACATCTTAAGAAAGAAAAATTAGAACACCTTTGTCAATATTGCAGTTCCTAGAGCTATAAAATTATGTTAGCATTACATGAATTTAAATAGGCATCGTTGCTTTCATATTTTAGTAAGAATTTATAACATGTTTTGATATTGGTGCAAACCTGACTGTATTATGGATCTATAATAGCCAAGTGTGCAGTATTTTTCAATACACAGCCTCAGCATGCTCTACGGTTGCTCAGAAGGAGCCTTCTGTGCTGTCAGGATGTACAACATGAATGCATATTAAGATTTATCCATGTTCTGTGTAATATTCCTAAGTCCAATAACTTGACAGAAGTTAACGGAATGCATAGAATCCAAAGCACATTGCTATTACTTACTTATTTCTTTCTTTTTTTTTCCCCCATTAAAAAACCGCTTCTTTGGGTTTGCAAATCAAAACTAAAACTTACCTTAAATCCCCCAAAGAAAATTAAATTTAGGGCTGAAAGTACACTCTTCAGGCAGGTCATCTATGTCTGGGCGACACTTCAGATTATGTGAGTCTCTTACGTGGCTTTGTTGATTTAAACAGCTCAGCTGCATCTATGGTTGTAGAGTTGGAAGAATCACCAGTTGAGCTTCTGTGAACTTCCCGTTGAATGTGTGTAGGATTTCATTATATTCTCTTGAATTCTCTTCTGTGCAGCTGTTGGGGTGAGAAATGTTTAACATCTTTGTGTTTTTTAGCACCTCTTTTAATCAGTATTACTTAGTGGTGGGTTCTCTTTTGAAAACTTTTTATTGGGTTGTGCAACCTGTGTCACTTCTCTGCCTCCTCCTTCTGTCTCTTGACGCTTCTTGTACCTTACCCAGAACACCTCTTACATGCTACTCAGCCAAGTGCTGTAGCAGGATGAGTACTTCAGAGGAGGCTTCTTTGCTTTGCTCCATCTGTTTTCTTGGGGCAGCACACGGTCAACATTTCTAGTCATTTCCATATAGTGGAGGGAATTTTTGCTGCAGTGTAGAGAAGTGCTTGCAAGAAGTCTGCTCTTGTGACATATTTCAGGCTTTTCAGAATATGGCTGGCAGATATGGCCATGCTAGTCTTCTCTTTGAACCCCACCTTCGCCAATATATCAAGCTCATCTTTTTTGAAATTTCCTTCAAGGTCCTACCTAACTGTCCTTGGCTCCGTATCTCTGGATGTCTTTCATCTCATCGTCTCCCATCTTTTTAGTTTTCAAGAACTCTCTCTCAGAACTGTCTTTACACCTCTCTGGGCCTAACAAAGACTTTTATTGGATGGTCTTCAAAGCCCAGTGTGCTCCTGTGAAGTTTCCTTTGCTTCAGTCCCATGAGTGCATGTTTATGGTTCCCCAGAACCCCTCTCTTCATTTCAGCGGTCTGTGTGAAGACTTACTTGTCCTTATGGGAAGGGAAGGACTGAATACTGGCTATGAGGAGAAGAAAGGACAGCTCAGCAGCACGTGGAAGCTGATGAGGGTAGAAAAAAGAAAGACTGAATTATAGGAGGATAAACTGAGGGGAGCTCAGCACTATAAACCTCAAAGATAATGGAAAAGCCTCTCTCCCTCAAAATAAAAATAGCAAGGCTAATAAGACCTATGCTTTTCAATATTACAACCTTTTTGTGGATATCTTATTCTTTCCCCCCCCTTCCCCTGCTTCATCTGTCACTGTTTTTTTATATGTATGCTGTCCGGAAATGTATCTTCATCTGTGTTTGGAAAACATCTAGCATACTGTGGGGTGTTATCACAGTGTAAAAAATAACTCCCAGGACAAGATTCTATTGCTGTATTTATAACTGATTTCAGGAGAAGGAGGATCAGGTTCATTCTTTATGGCTTTTTCACCATGCCTCTATATTGAAGACATTTGATTTACTTAACATATGGCCAAGCGAACTGTTGGGCATATTGGGAAAAATATGTGAAACTACTTTGAAATGTTGCAAATGTGTTTGGAGACCTTTGTGCCACGCCGAGTGTTTCTGTTGTTATTCAATTACTCTGGTTTATTTTTTTCTTTCTTTTCCTTTAAAACACTGGGTAATTACATTATTTTTCGAACGTTAACAAATATATTGGTATATTAATGAAATATTTCTGTACTTTCTTGAGTGATACTGATTCATCTCTCTCTAGCTAATCTACGCATCTTCTAAGTTCTCTCTCTTATCTAGTGAAAATGTGGATGCCGCTGTAATGAAATCATTTCCATGTCCTATAGAGTATTTAGATCAACAAGACCTTCACTTATTAGAAAGGGCAGAGTAGTAATGCTTTTGGCAAAACCATTATTGTGATATTGGTATTCACTAGAAAGGACAGAAATAGAACAACACTGGCCTCCATAAACAATTCCAATTTGATCTGTGTACATGATAAAATCTTGGCTTCTCAATGCATTTAGGTGCTGTCATAGCTGTTGTTGCCAAATAAGAATGCAGTGTGATGTTATTATAGTAAACAGCACTTAAGCACAGCTGGCAGAATTGATCAGGGCCACATTAGAGTGAACTTCAGCAGATGACTGACGCAGCAGAAACAATAACTGAATATGCAAACAGTTCTTGCAATGAATGCTCTGGGGATCAGGCACCATTATTTTTGACTTTGAACAGGGAAAAGGGGCAGGTTTGTAACCTCCTTCCACACAAAAGGGTTCTGGGTATTCTGTAAACATCTGACTGCCATTTATAATAGTAGCTAGTTACAAAGCAAAACTCTAGACTCCCTTGACTATTTACATTTCATTAATTATTAAAGAAAAAACATAAATATCAGATAAGTTTGTTTAATGTTTCACACAGGATTCTTTTCCTTTTTTTTTTGCTAGAAAAGCCTTTTCTCAATTAATGTTAATCATTGAGGACTTCCTGTTTAAATCACACAGAAATGCATGTTTGCTTCAGTGAGGGCTTTTTTCCCCTTATAATTATTGTAAGAGCTAATTATGTGACCACATATTGCTATTCTTTTATTGTAATAATTTAGATTAGTAAAAATAAACAGAGGATAAATAGTGTATGAACCTCATTCTTGCACAATGTAAATCAGAACTTCTCTTCATATCTTGGTAATTTGCGCATTGCACATTACCAAAATATTTAAAATCCATGTAAACAGCTATTCATGGTTATGCGTTTACATTGTACAGTGTCATCTTTTGATTTATTTGACCATTAATGCAAAACAAAAAGCTCAACAATCCAAACCAAAACAATAGAAAACTCCTTTTAAAAATATTTTTAACGGAGTTTGTCTACTCATATAATGAAACTTCTTCTTCAAACAATGTATGCTTTAAAAATGAATGTGATTAAAATGGAGGGAAAGAGAAGTTGAAGGACAAGAAAGAAATAAAAAAAAGTCTGTATTAAATGAATACTTGAATCTGCCTAATGCAAGGCCCTATGAAATATTCTAAGTTTCTTACTGGCTCTTAAGGAATGCGGATGGAAGCTGTGCTGAGAATTTCATTCAAGTGTTGTGTGAATTGGAAAAGGCTGTTGATGGATACTCTTATCCAGATATTCAGCCGAGTCCAGCTTCATACCTCGGTGGCATCAGATTCTGTTCTGAGAGGCACTGAGACGCTACCATCGCTTTGTCATTGCCAAAATTAGACTAAGACGCATTCTGTGGCCTCACAGAGTGCCTGTGAAGTTCTTGTAACAGTTGTTAAGTTACCCCGTTTACTTATTAACATCTTATTATAACCAGCTTGGGCTCCCCCCAGCTCCCCACCCCCTCCATTCTGGGAGCAGAAATAAGTAGCTTCCAAACATACATAGGTAGTGTGTCCTGTTAATTTTACTGCAACTGTTTATTTTACAGTAGTCCTCAGACTTCTACACAAAAGTCATAGAGAAGCTGGAGTTTCTCTTCTAATTTCTCATGTCAGAGGTGGGATTTGCTATAAATCACACAAAGTTTGCCCCAGAATAAGTGCTCACAATTTTATGATCATTTTATGGCTTCCTCCTACCAAAACTAATTTCAGCCATTCCCCCCAAAGCAGTTTTACACAAACGCAATATTCTTATTAATCATGAGAAAATATTTGAGCTAACATCCTGACTGTTGTTGCATTTTGCAGAATTTTTTTTCATAAAACTTGCTTATTGAAAGACAAGGGGCATAGAGATGAGTTACAAACTTCTGGAAATGGTTGCACGATGCTGTGGTGTGCTGTAACAATTCGAGCCTTCTAACTACGTGTACATAAAGAAGCCATGCCCCATCCCTCTGATACACATCACTGAAGAATATGCTTTAGTGTGGATGTCTTCCAGACTGTCCACCAGCTCACAGCCCAAGGAGAGATGATCTCTTCATAGTAGTTACGTATTTATCCAAGTTGAAGCAGGAGAGCCTAGGAGAGACAAGAAGTATGTTTTAAGGTTTTCAGGCTTCCCCCCCCCCCTTTTCTTTTCTTTTTTTTTTTTCTTTTTTTTTTTTTTTTTTGGTGCATGGGATGATTAATGACTGTGGTAGGTCTACAGACTTACCAAGGCTATGATCCACTAGATGCTTTACTGTAGGATTGCAGTTGTGCCAGATTATGTGAAAACAGAGTAATAAACCCAAAAGTCGTAATCCAGTTTGAAAGGGAGGAAGAAAAGAATGCTGCAGAAAATGGCTGGTTAGAGTGTGAGTGTGCCACCTGGTCCTCAGTCTGATATAGATAGAGGTATTACACTAAATATTTCCTACCAGGCTCATGACCAGAATTAATGAAATTCTGAAAAGAAAACTTTTTTATGAGCCCGTCATGATACAGGTACTCCAAAATTTTTTGTTCAGGCCTGTTATAATCTAGAGACATGTAGTCATTTGGGAAAAGGTGTCTTGTATACTGCTTTCTAATGCTATATAGAATAAAGTGTCTAAAATTTCTCTTATGGCAATTTTTTCAGCATATGAGGTTACATATTAGATTACTTAATCACAATGAAAGCATGTCTTTTCAGTAAGGGATGTGTGGGTGTGCACACATCACAAACATACATATGTATGTGTATGTATGCATACACGTGTGCAGTCACTGTATACTTGAAACATGTTCTTTCCACACTGGAGAAGGCCTTCAGTTGCAAAATCCTATAAATTAGCCTGTTTCTCATGCACAGGATTTTTTCTCAGCGTAGGGGAAGGTTACCCTGTCCCTGAGAAGGCATTTGTAATCTTCTGGAGCTTTCACTGACAGGAGCAATGCACACATTTTTGTTTATGCCAGGCTGCTTTTTATTAGCTGAAGCAAATATCATTCAACAAGCACAAAATTATAGCATTGTGTTATACAGGTCTTCACGTGCTGAAAATGTGGCTGCAAGTTTTTCCTTGGCTGCCAGTTCTTTATTGGAACCAAATGTTCAGTTTGGGACATTTTTTTTTTTTTTTTAAATCATACATATGAGCATCACTATTTATTCTCAGTAGGCTAATAGTCTTATTCTAATTTTCTGTATTCATTATGTATTTACTGGTCAAGAATCATGGACTGCTTCACCACCTGAAATTTAAGTCCTTATTGGCTGGAAACAGCCACAATTTTCCATTTCCATTAGAAATGGATGTGGGTTCGAACTGGTAGTGCTGTGGACATCCCGGTTATCAGTAGTAGCAGTGGACTGATGTTGAACTTCAAAGCTACTGCTATCAGTCTGTTGGTCTTATGATTGCTTTATCATTAGAGAGTTTTTCCTCATCTGATGACCGTGAATGTTGCCAATCTTATTAAATTGACAGAACCATGATTTTTTGGGTATGAGCTGTAAGGGAGGTGGAGAGTGCCCAAATTTCGTACTGTTTGGGATCCTTTAAAAAACCTCAACTGACTGAGTCTTTTGCTTTCCACTGATGTTTGCCAACACCTTCCACTGGCATTTCATGTAGAGAAAACCAAGCTGATCTATCCTGGAAAAAGGTAGTTTATTGTGGCTGGACCAGGACATTGATTTGTCCTTAATGTAAAGCCAGGAAGCAACGCATTTTCCTGGTTTAACTTGCATGTTTTCTTTCTCACTAAAAGGGTCCAGCGCTCATGTTACAAGTTCAACATTGGTATCATTTGCTTTTTTTGGCAGGTCCTGTAATGACAGCTGACAGTTGGAAGCTTAACTGGGTAAAAGTACTAATCTCTTCAGTAGTTCAAGTTCCCATAAATATTAAGTTAGTCAATTTTATCTGCCTTTCCTTCATTATTGGGTCTATGATCAAATTAAAGTAATAAAATCCATGTCCATTATGCTATTTTGTGGTGTAATTTTGGTTGCCAGTTTAGATACAGCTCACATAGACAAGCATTTATGAAAGTCAAAGTGAAATACTTTGTTTTTCTGAAAAATGTGTTTCTTCTCTTCTCCCCTCCCCCTCTAGGTTTGGATGGCTTACATTTGAGAAAGCAAAACAAAACAAAAATTCTATCCATATGGGTTTTTTTTAGTAATTATGCCAATCCTGTTGTCAATGAAGTGAGCAGTTGCCTTAGGCTGCAACAGAAGAAAAATTAATTGAATGGGTGTATTGTTATGATCAATAAAAATATCTATCACTGATCTGGTGGAGGATCAGCAGTGTTCTGTGTTTGAAGACATCTCTTTAGGATCTAGGCATGAGTATCTCCCATTTTAAAAATTCCAGTATGATACATGAACAGTTATTTTCAGTGACATGTCTGTTTACAAAAAAAAAAATTAATATATTTTTCTGTAATTAACTTAATGGAAAAACCTCTCTATTGTATTCCACTCCGTGCCCCCACCCCCACCCCCCACTCCCCCCGCCAATAAGTAATCAAACACCACAAATTGATTTGACCCAGTTCTACTCCCCTCTCTTTGCCCCCTTTGAATATTGGTAATTACGTGATTATTGTCAATACAATTCTGAAAGTTTAATGAAAGATATTTTGAGCCCAGATTTGTAATCAGTGGAAATACTGTCTTAAAAACCACAGATATTTTATGTTTTTTATGATGCAACTTCTGCACACAAACAAGTTTTGCAAGGAGCTAGTGTGTATGACATACTGGAACACAATGATGCTGAAACTAGATAATGTAACATTCAATAATTTCAGAAATGCATATTTAGGTAATAGAATATGACAGCTGGTGTTATTATGGTCTCTTTTGTCAGTCTCAGAAGTACCGGGATATATCGATAAATTGTTTTATTTGTAATGCGTTTTTTTTAATTTAAAAGTTATAAATAATAACGTGGTTCCGTTACCATTAAAAAGTAAGCACTTCATACCTATTTTCAATTTTTCTACACATTGTTATTCTATGTACATATGTTAGAACATTTTAATATATTTTGATGCTATTAAATAAAAATCACATTTCCATGTGATACAGTAACAAGGACTGTTTTCTTCCTGTCTGCTTTTGAAGGGAATTCCCTCTTTATGTAGGCCAAAGTATCAGAGTTTTTGATTTTTTGTCATATGTGTACCATCATATGATTTTGATATCCTGCTTTAAAATACTTGTTTTGGTTTTAGCATAGGCAGCACAAGTATGTTTTAACTTTCATGTGGAAAAAAGTAAAAGAAGAACTGTTTGTTTAACAGTGTTTCTTCATTTGAAGATATAGGAAGTGTATATAACTGGATGAGAGTTTCTGCTTAAAAACATTAATAAGAAATCTTTGACTCATTAATCATATTAACAGATGATAAAGTAAAATTAAACTATGGAATAGTACAGATTAACCCTATGCAAGCTAAATCTTGAAACATGCATGCACAGTCAACTTAGTAAATCTGCTTCCCTGTGTCTTTATAGTGCCTCAGGCACTCACAGAGAAAAAATTTCTGAATTAAAAAGCCAGTATTTCTGTTGGGTAGAAATTAAGCATTTTTTGATTGGACTACCAAGTTTTTGCCAGAGTAGCTCATTCCTGTCTTCTGTTACCATCTTGTAAAAGGAAGGACAGAGATTTATCTAATCCCTTACCCTTTCTGCAGTATTTGCCAGTAGAGGCTTCTTAGGATACAGATCTTTCCATGTTTGCACACAGTGTATTTAACCAGTCGGTGATTTACAAATTTACTGGCCTGAGTTGTATCTTGACTCTTTCTTATCTGGATTTAAATTGTCTCATCTCTTTCTGCGCAGAATTGGAGTTTGACTGTCAAAGCATCCTCTGGCAATGACTTCCATGGGATAGCCGAAAAAAATATTTCCTTAATTTGTTCCAAACCTGTTGCCTGATGTCTTCAAGAGGTACTCTCAAGTAGCTGTGAAAAATGATGATAGAATAAGATAGTTCCCTTGTAATCCCTTCCCCCTCATGATTTTATTGACCTCTTGTCTGTCCTCATTTGGGTGTCTCTGAATCCTGGTTGCTGTTTTTTGCATCTTCTGTAGTTCCACCACACTGCTTAAAGGTGGGATACTCAGAACTATGTAAGGCCGATGTATAGCCACTTTACCTGCTCTCTCTGTTCACATAATTAATGCCACAATATGGATTTGATAGCCTGTTTCTCACTCAGTGGCATGGGTTATGGAAGGTTTTTTTCATATACAAAGCAATTCCCTGCCCCGCTCTCCCCTTGCCTAAGTAAATTTGCAAACATGAACTGAGTGCGTAGTGAATCATTGAGTACCCAGGGGTGAATAGAAAGACCCCAAATAATTTTTTTCTTACTGTAGTTTACTGTACTGATTTGGGATTATGGTCTTTGAAGGCAGGGTTTGTTGATATTGCCAAGATGAGATGTCCAGATGAGAAAGTCCTGTTGCTACAGGTTCCACAAGACCTGAAGGACAGTTCTGGTCTCAGCACAGAGGATGAGTATCACTAGACAAATATATATGCAATATATATGCACAGAAGGGAGAAGTGAATATGCCCCTTGGGAAAAAAACTTTCCTATGCCATGTAGGAGTTTCACAATTTCTGCTCCATGAGTGTCAGAGTTTTGTAGGGAAGCAACATTACTTGAAAAGCTGAAGTAGTAAATAAAATTTGGTTGGTAACCGGAACAATTTCAGTTATTTAGTTTCCTACAATAATCAGAGTCTGTCCAATCTTGCTGGAGATTTCCTGTTGTTTGAAGGAGCTGCCCATCGTGTTTTAAAGGATTTGGTGGTACTAGGTGTAGTTCCATCTGCCTTTCAGTTGATTTGATTTCTTTTTTAATTATTCTGAAGTTCTTCTTTCAGTCTCAGGTCAAACCTTTCCATTTAGAAATAAACTTACCATTTAAAAAATCTTAGTTGCCTGTATGTAAACGTCAGAAGCAGCCGTAGCTGAAATCCCCAAGAACTCAGGAGAAACATAAGAAAATTCAAAAGGCTACAGCAGTTCCAGAAATTAAAAATAATTAAAAAAAATCTAATGTTAAAGCCCAATTCAGCTAAGCTGCGATGCGTGTGCACAACTCTGTGCACATTCCTAAATCCGGTGGGATCTCAGCATATGGCCAAGTGATTTGCTAAATTGGGACCTAATTAAGGACAATTGTAAAAGTAGCTGCTATTTAAGCAATTATGGAATCTTCAGTTAGATTTTGACTGAATCTCTGAAGTTGACAGCAAAGACATCTAAAATCAGCATTGAATCTGTATCTTTTTTTTTATACAAAAAACAAGTAAATAAAACACATTATTATTTATTCAAAATTACTTACAATTTACAATGTTGTGTAATTCTAAAGGGTTTCACAGATACTTGTTTTAAGAAGTTAATATCGAGAACAATATTTTCTGCCAATAAAAGGCAAAAAACCCAGGAAGAAGTTACAGTGATGCATGCTTTTTGGATCACTGGTGCAAAGCTATGATTCCTTAAACTGTTGACATTTTAAAGGTTTAATGTCTTACAGTTCTCTGAAGCATTTACAGTGTGATGTTGTCACCTATCAAATGTACATTTATAAAACTATGTTAGAATTTAAGTAAAACTGCAGTTTTGTACATGAAGTGGTATGACTGAAAGAAGTAGAGCTTTGTAATTTTAGTCTGGAAACTAGAATCAAGGAATGTTAATCTTGATATTTCTTATGAAAACTATTTCTAATTTTAGTTTCTTTCGGAATACTTTGATATCCAAACTTTTCTTGTCTCTCTCTCTTTTCTTTTTTTATTGTTTAAAATAATTCGGAATAGATTTGTCTCATATTATGGAGTTTTGAAGCAATTGCATATTGTGGAATGCAGATGAAAGTAAGACTTTTCTCTAGTTTATCATAGTGGGCGATACTAAATTGAGGTATAGTATCTGGACTGCTTGTCCTAGTTTTGCAATACTGCAAATAAGCCTTGCAATCAGTGTGTCCCATTAGTAGCTCTTCTTTATCCATAATTTTTAAAAATGGCTTTTACTTGAACTACTACATCTTCTAAGGTAAAAAATTATCAAGACCATTTTGATAGGCATAACTTAAAACCCTATCAGGTAACAGATAGGTAGATAATAAAAAAAAGAAATAGTGATATATGCTGTTCTTTTTAAGTTCTCATTTTTTACTTTTTCAGTACAGCTTAATCAAGGTTACAACGTACCATACCTAACAGCTAGGTATATCACCAGTGAGACCTTCCCTGGTGCTTCCTCAGTCACTCATACTGTGGGAACCCTGTGATGTAGCCCTTCCTCAACCGATTTAATTTTTGGTGAATCTGTAGGTTAGAGTTCCTTTTTGGTTTTTTTTTTTTCTCTCCATGGCCAGTAGCACCAATAACTTGGTGAGAGCTGGCAAAGAGCTGGTTGACCAGTATTTTTCACTGTTACTCTGCTTCACAACAGTGACTTGAAGACTGCAGTTTCCTTCTGTGTCTGAATCTTTCCTTATAAATCCATCAGACTTTCACTGTGGTTGTGGAAGAGAAGAATTATAGCTGACCTTAGCCTTTGCTTTTCCAGTACTAGAGAAGTCAAACTCTTTCAGCCTTGTCTTGGAAACCTCCCATTCTGTGATCATGCTTGCTGTCCTTCTCTAGATCCTATTTCTCTGTGAATCTCTTTTCCCGAAGATGGTTGATTAAGGTTGTGCAGGCAAAATATCCCACTGATGCTTTATATGTCAGTCATAGTTTCTGGTCTACCAGAAGTATATTGCCTGATATGTTCAAGAATGGTATTTGTCTGTTTTCATTGCTGTGTCACATTGGTGGTTCATAAGTCATCCAGGGATCATCTAATAAACCCAGCTATTTCTTCTCCTTGGTTATTCCCAACTTACGAGTTCTTGGCTTACAGCAGCTACTCTTATTTATAGTCCCTGAGTGAGTGACCTTGCACTTTGCTCCATTAAAATTCATCATCTTTCCTCAAGACCATCCAGTTCTTACAGTGTGATGCTCAGTCCTCTTCCAACTTCATGTCATCAGCATGTGTTGGACATTAGTTAATTTATTAAACAAAACTGCTCCAAAACCTGATTCCTGATGGACTGTGCTGTTAGTTTCTCTCCACTCTGATATTTCCTCTTTCCAAGAAGATGATACTTTTCATTCTTTGTTTACTTACCTTTAAAATCAGAACTGAATACATATCTTTTCCATACTTACTAGAATGCAAGTTTTCAGGTTTTCAGGTCTGACAGCACAGCAAGAAATAATTTTTAAAAAATGAGTTAATTTTGAAAAAGTCTTTACTGTTTTGTTGCCTTTGTTGTATGGGCACTCAATTTATTTTTATCAACTATGGCCATGATTTTGACATTATATGCATTCTTTTATGCAGATTTAATATTTGCAGTTAGGTTATGTAGCATGCTTACCCTTTAGTACTTGCTAAGGGACAGCGCAAATGATAGGAAACAGAAACACTGATGGAAGTCAGGAGTTGTTAAGATACTAAGTAAAATGACAAAGCTTTATGTGTTTTGTAGTCAGGCAAGGCTAGTTGTTACTAGAAAAAACCTGGCTTAGCATGTCGGCTAATAAAGAACGGATCTACTTAAAAATGGTGAAGGGCTGAATGCATGCTAGTGGGACTTAAAATAATGTCAGGAGAATTCATGATACACCATAATACAGACATTAATAGACAATCTGTAGTGCTGTCTGTCCTCAGACAGCCTTAAGATGCACAGTGACAGGACATCTAGCTGAAAAAAACCCAACCCTTGTGTTTTGGTGTGGGAATTCTGCCATGAAAATCATAGTTTTGCTTACTGGGAGATTACTTCTTTTAAAGTAATTTGTGTCAGTAATGTGTATTTTTACAGAGTACATTTTAAGTACTGAAATGACCTTCTGTGCTTAAGAATGTGTAGTTCCAATTCTTGGTTTACGTTTTGTAGATCTTTTTTGTTGGGCCAAAAGTAAACCAAGTTTAACAAAATGGAATTTTATTTGTTTACTGGAATCTGTAAAGACACAAAGACAGTTAATTTAGGGTAATGTTTGGTGAAGTAACTCAATGCTGAAATTTCTGCAGTTGTGTTGGCTGAAAGTTCTGCATATGATGCTTTATGAGACTTCAAAACTTGAAATTAGCTTCAACCTTCCAAGTGCTCCTATAAACCATTTATTTTTTCCTTTTTTTTTGTGTGAGAATTTTTTTTTTAAACTATTTGAATTTTTTTAGGCCTGTAAACAAATTCTAAGATGTGATACTCTATCAGCTGTCCCATGTTACAAGCTGTTTTGTAGATGTTACTGTATTTGCATACAGCAACTATCTGGTTTATCTCTTGATCAGATAACTTTGTAAAAAAATATTTTAAAAAACACTCTAAATTATGATAATTTATAAAAATATGAAAATCTATGAAAATTTTCTGAAAATGCAGATGATTTTCATATAATATAGTCCAAAATCAATATATGTTAAAATTTTTTTTCTGTATCACATTTCATGACTGCAAGTCAAAACACATGAAATAAAGAAAAAAACCCACAAGAGAAAAGAGTGCATGTCTACATCTGTGCATAACTGATCATGTCTGACAGAAGCATAGATGATGTTAAACTTCCCAGGAGCGGAATCTACTGACAGGGATGTGTGAAAAATAGAACAGTGTCTGCCTTTTTTTCTCTGAGTGCGATGCAAAGATACACCAGGCTTTTTGAGATGAAGGGTACGTATTTTCCTAGTGTGCAAGTGATTCAAACAGATGCAGATAATTTTAAATATACTGATAAACTTGCTTACCTTTCTATTGTATTCTGTGTCTCTTTCATTGAACTTTCCTGGAGCTGTTTATACTCATTGTATATTGTTATTGTTGCGCTTCTGAAAAGCTGGAGGTTGTTTTAAAATAAAAAGTTAAATTTGCTTTAATTTCATATGCAACATTCTCTGTCCCCGCCCCCCTTTTAAGTCCGAACAGATTTAAAGCTGGTTTAAATTCAAATACATAATGGAATGATACTTACTTCAGGAACTTTGCCACCTCTCAGAAGAAGAATTAGTAATTTTTAAGATTGAGAGGCTACTCTGCAAGGCAAAGCAGCTTGAAGTACAGATTCCACCACTTTAGGCTCCCCCTTGACTTTAGGCTAAAGTACAATCAGTGAATTAAATTTTTAGAGAGCAAGGGTGATAGTGAGTGTGCTTAATCTTTGTAGTGTACAGTGTAAATGCCTACATCTGAGCTCATCATCTAGACTCTGCATATAGTCAGCAGAGAGAAATTTAAAGAGCAATTAATATCATCCTCAGGTAGGCAGAGAAAATAAGTCAAGAGAATTGTGACACAGAAGTGCTTATTTCTCAACACGGATCGCAAAAAGATCATAGAGTGACAAATTCAAATGGCAGCATCTGTATTTGAAGTGTCTATATGTAGGGAAGATAAGAGGTCTTTTTATTGACCTATCTGTGAATGAACTCTATACTATATGTTTATTAAAAAGCATGTACACTTTTTTCTGTGTGTTGAAAAAGTGGTCAAACTTTTGAATAATTTTTGAAGCATTATTCATGCTAAATATTCTCTCTATTCTAAATGACTATCAAAATATCTAATTTTCACTTTGAAAAACAGACTTTTTCTAAAGCGTTCAGAAGGTTTTTATGTGTCAGTGGTTCAACTGGTAGATAGTTTTCTGGCGT
This sequence comes from Falco cherrug, assembly GCF_023634085.1. NCBI lineage: Eukaryota > Metazoa > Chordata > Aves > Falconiformes > Falconidae > Falco > Falco cherrug. The sequence goes on along the minus strand of NC_073698.1, from coordinate 43,730,351 downwards.
ATTTTGGTTTAAGCAGTTCTTATGGCTACATGTCTCCTTCTGGCTCTCAAACACAGAACTTGTTCCTTCCTCATTTCATTACCTGAAATCACAGTAATTCTTTCTTTTGTTCAGAATAATGCATTTAGAAAAACATTATCTGAAGAACAGCAGTTTTTGCAGAAGTATTAGCGTTTTAGTAGGTAACTGGAAATTTTATTTCATGGTGGATTATCTTAGACAAAGAGCAGAAGTTTTACATGAGCTATATTGATGAAATTTCTGTGATCAGTGAAATATAAATACTTGCTTTTCACCAAGGGGCTCACTACAATTTTGAAATGCTCTGCAGGCCTGGGGCAGTAGGCAGCAGCACCACTTTAGGAGAAACCTGAGGGTCAAAACCCTATTAGTTGTAAGAACAGCTTATATAACCAGTGAAGGTAGAAATTGTATGTTTAAACATAGAAATGGTGATAGTTCCCTCTTCTAAGCTCTGCTAGAGGAAAGGAAGACTATGTTGTGGTTGAAGGTGCTTGAAAATGATTAACACCTTAATTTGCCTAAGCCAGAGAGGATCAAAGTTTTAACATCTCAGACAGTGCCACCACTGATGCTTCCCTTCAAGTAAATCTATTTTCAGGCAGACTAAGTTGAAGACATGGCCTTTCGTGTTGTCTGCAAGTGTTCATAGAGTCACAGAATCATAGAATCATTTAGGTTGGAAAAGACCTTTGAGATCAAGTCCAGCCATTAACCCAGGACTGGCAAGCCCATCGCTAAACCATGTCCCGAAGTACCACATCTACGTGTTTTTTGAACACCTCCAGGGATGGTGATTCTACCACCTCCCTGGGCAGCCTGTTCCAAAGCTTGACCACCCTTTCAGTGAGGAAATTTTTCCTAATACCCAATCTAAACCTCCCCTGAGACCATTTACTCTTGTCCTGTCGGTAGTTCTCTGAGAGGAGACCGACCCCCACCTGCCTGCAGCCACCTTTCAGGTAGTTGTAGAGAGCAATGAGATCCCTCCTGAGCCTCCCCTTCTCCAAATTAACAACCCCAGTTCCCTCAGCTGCTCCTCATAATACTTGTGCTCCAGACCCTTCACCAGCTCCGTTGCCTTTCTCTGGCCATGTTCCAGCACTTCAGTGTCCCTCCTGCAGTGAGGGGCCCAAAACTGAACACAGCATTTGAGGTGTGGCCTCACCAGTGCCGAGTCCAGGGGGACAATCACTTCCCCAGTCCTGCTGGCCACACTGTTTCTGATACAAGCCAGGATGCTTTTGGCCTTCTTGGCCCCTGGGCACAGTTGTAGCTCATGTTCAGCTGGCCATCAACCAACATCCCCAGGTCCTTTCCCACCAGGCAGCTTCCCAGCCACTCTTCCCCAAGCCTGTAGCATTGTGGGATTGTTGTGACCCAAGTGCAGGACCTGGCGCTTGTAGAACCTCATACAACTGGCCCATCAGTCCAGCCTTTCCAGATCCCTCTGCAGAGCCTTCCTACCTTCAAGCAGGTCAACATTCCCACTAAACTTGGTGCTGTCTGCAAACTTACTGAGTGTGCACTGGATCCCCTCATCCAGATCGTTGATAAAAGATACTGAAGAGGACTGGCCCCAGTTCTGAGCCCTGGGGAACAGCACTTGTGACCGGCCATCAACTGGATTTAGCTCCACTCACTGCCCTTCTTTGGGCTTGGCTGTCCAGCCATCTTTTTACCCAGCGTAGAGTACACCTGTCCAACCCATGAGTAGCCAGTTTCTCCAGGAGAATGATGATGTGGGTGAGTCCAGGTAGTCAACATCTGCAGCCTTTCTCTCAATCACTAGATGTTTTGAAAGTGTTCTTGCTTTCTGTACAGCTTGTGGGAAGAATTAAGAGTTTGACTCTAATTGCTCCCTCCTAATGCTCTATGAATACATGGACAACATGGTGCAATTATGGCATTGAGTGCTTTAAGCTCAAAAAAAAAAAATAGCATGGATAGCAAACAAGTCATCAAAGTTCACGTGCCTGAGCTGTGCTGTTGCTGAATGCTTTTGCTAAGTTCTGCTCCGTGGCTTCCTTTGGCTGAAGTCATTCATCTGTGTGTGTCACTGCCTCTGAGGGTATATGGGTAGTATGAATCTTTAGTATTGTATATCTGTCCTACTATCTAATATAGCATTTTGACTGGTTCCAAAGCTGTAAGTATTGGGGAAATTACAGATTGCTTTAAGTCACATTATTCTTTTGAAGTATAGCAAGTCAAATTGAAAGTGACCCTTCTCACCATTAGCATTAGTGGTTCTGAAAGTTGATTGACTTAACAGAGACAGGTTTAAAGCTGTGAGTGAAAAGATATTTGAGAGTATAAAGCTAGTAGTAGATCTGTGAATTTGAGGGGGATGCATAGATGAACAGAGAAATTAATGGTGGTGAATGGAGAATCTCTGTAGTAGTTCTTGCTCACAGCATCTTTTTCAAAATGTTATGTTCAAGATACTACTTCTATGAAATTGTTTTTCTTGTGCACTGTATGTTTTGCTACGTTTGAAGTCTCTACGGGGACTTCAGTTTAATAACTGTGCTGTAGATCTTGTTCAATTCCTTATAACTAAATTCATTCAAATAGTTTTTCCTGTTGCTTTCAGTGGTTGCTGTTGCTGTGTTAGATTCTGACTCATGCGTATGGAATTAGAGGTTTAAATAGTTCATATGTCTGTACTTTGTAGAACATATTTGTAGCCTAAGAGGATACAATTTAATGCTCTTTGGGACTTCTTGGGCCCCGTGTGTGTCTTACTGTCTTTGCTTGTTAAGATTTTTCTGGAGATAGGCAGCTTCCGCTTAGAGAGTGTGGTAATTGTTGACATTCCATAGGTAGGCGTGAGGAAACCTTCAGTGCTATATCGTGTACTACATTACACTGTCTCCTGACAAAGAACTTATCTCTGCAGATGATGTATATCATCATAGCCTCACTTACCAGTTTAAAATTCAAGCAGTCATCAATACCCCACAGCTAACTTTTGACTATTTGAAATAACAGAAGAGGGAAAGCTATCCAGAAGGCCTGGATAAAAACGAATTGGTATCTGCTGTGTTTGGTAGTGAGGATTACAACTGTTGCTCTAAGCTTCTTGTGCCTCATATAAGTCACTGGTTCCAAAGTTTTTGCCTAATCTATTTAACTGCTGTGGTTTTAGGAAGACAGAGGAGGAGGATGTCATTTACTTTCTGTTTTGGATATTTCCAGGCACTCTGCTTAAAGCTTGTTATTTTAGCAGTAATAATAAACATATAACATGCTTCCATGGACAGTGCTTACTGTATCACGTTGCATATATGCACAAACATGGCACCTGCATGTGCCTGTGTATTGCAGTGACATGCATCAGCATTCATTTACTTTCCAATTTAATACAGTTGTAACATTTCTGCAGCTGCAAGTAAGGTCTTGGGTGAGTTTAAGTAATGCTTGATAGGAAAAAAGGGATCAATATAAAGAAGCCTTTTTTGAAAGGAAACTGATTTTACTAATTGTGACATGAATTGATACTTCATCCAATGTATTACTAACATTTAGTGTGATTCAGTTAGGATTTAGTTCTGATACATTAATATCTGAGTGGCTATGTAGTAGTTGCAACATCATTTGACATTAGATTTTACTCTTTAAAGAATCAAACCAAGCATGATTTTCTTGTTCTTCACAAAAATAACCATCTCTAAAGACTGTTTTACATATTAGCAAACTTTCTTTTGCCAGTAGCCTACATACCTAAAGTGTAAGTTCAGAATCACCTGTGTTTATGTATAGCAACATAAACTATAAAGCAGGTAGTTCATTCACCTACTAAAAAATGATCTTTCATTACCACTGTCTCCTTTCTTGTTTTAAATCTCCCCACCATTTTCAGTGAAACTCCATTTTATAAGTAATAAGTGATATTGAGTGAGTCTTGTTTATTAGTCATATATAGCAAAGAATTAATGTCAGTGCTTAGTTTGATTTTCTGTTCAACTTACATTTAATTAAAGCTCCAGCAGTGTAAGGACAAGCAAAAATGCCTGTGAAGAGAGAAAAGGAAAGGTGGCTGAGGTGGAGTACCTATGATTTAGCACTTCTCCGAAGTTATCCTTGGGCTCTTTAAGCTACAAAGGAAGTTTAAGGACATTTTTAATATTTTTTTTATTGTTATTTTCACCATGAATTTAGGGTCATCATTTAGTTTTCATTCTGAATCTAGTACTTAAAAAAAATGGAGTCTTGAGTTGTTTTAAATTACATCATTTTGCAGCTGACTGTGGTGGCATGGAAGAATAATTAACAAATACAGATGAAATAACTCCTCTGATGAGATATACGATTCTAAGTATTTTAGGTTCATGTGAGTGTATGGAGATGTATTCAGATGCTATTTGTAATTCTAGTTAAGATGGCCACTCTGTGAATAATGACTTCATATATCCTGTAATTGCACCTGTGTAAGTGGATTCCTTCAAAAGGGAAACAGGACTACATAATCCCTGAAGAAATTTCTAGTTTTGCATATATTTTTGAAAATTTGGGGATTAGATTAGGATTACATGTACATTGTAACAGAAATAAATGGCAAAGCGATGTGTAGCATTGATAACCAAGCAGTCCAATCTGTTTCTCAGATTCCAGCTCTTTAATTATTTAAAGTGTGTAGAGTTTTTCCAAGGAAATGTTAATGTTTTGGTGAGGTTACAGGAACTCCCATGAAATGCACTTTCAATCCTAACTTGTTTTAATAAAGATTTTATCTGAAAATTTCATAGGTGTTTGAACCAGCTCCAGCATTTAAATCTCACTGGCGCTGGATTGGCATCCACAGGAGGGGTTTTGTGCTTCAGCAGGTATTATCAGACCAGAACTTCTGTCTTGCAGACATTCATGAGCTAATGAAAAGGAAGGAAGAAGGTGTTATATCTACACAGATTTGAAAATAATTAACAGGAATGGAGAAAGGGAAAGGGTTGTTGGTTTGGTGGGTTTTTTTATATTAGCAGTCAAGATGCCTACATATCCTAGGTGTAGTGCCTTTGTGTGTAACATGAAAAGATGATCCGTTTTTCTTTTTTTACTCTGCCTGAGTGGTTCAAGAGGAATAATTTCCTCTATTCCATATACTTAGTGCTGTTTACCCTCTCCAGCCTTCCTCCCTCATATTTACAGAAAAGTGGGAGAGATGGAGAAAGGGGCAAGTAAAATCAACAGTTAAGTAGGCCAAAGAGAAGGGAAGCAAAATAGCTGTTTCTTTACAAACCTTTTTTGTAACCACAGTCCTACAATTTTCTTATTTCTCTTTTTCTAGATTCTTACAGCGTATAGGAATTTGCACGTCCCTTCTATTATGTCTTCAGAGGCATAAGCCTTGTTTCTGATATATGTTTTAAAAATCTTTGCTGTAATCGTGGAAATAGGCAGGCTGATCTTGTGCATAGGTTGGTTCCTCTTCCCCAAATGCCCAAGAAAGGCTGAATGAGGCCTTTCCTCAATCTGGAAATCATACCAAAGGTTGTCTTTTGAGGTGAACATTCAAATGACAAAGTGAAAATGTTGACACATATAAAGGGGGAAGTTTGAAAAAACAAACAACCCAGGAAAAATGTTAAATAACTGTCTTTTTATTCTGTTGCCCTCATTCCACTGAATTCTAAGCACATAGGATCTGTGAAAATGTAAAAATTCAAAGAGATTTTGGAAGACGACATATTTTTTAGTGATAGGCAAAGTCCAGTATTAAGTTTGCAGTCATGTTTGGTCCAGGTTGCATTTGCTTGTCTTTTGTGTCTTTTTTGAATATAGTTTTTCAGATGAGTTATTTCTTGTCACAGAGAGAGTTGCTTGTAGTGGACTAGTCATGGAAGTACTGTAATAAGTTGATTTGCCCTAGATTTATACTTTCAGACTCAGACAAAGTCAATACAGTTAATTTTAACAGTTGTAACAATCTGGAGGTTTCAAACTAAAAGAGGTTCTATACAATTTATTACTTTATAGTAACTTATTTCAAAATCTCTTGCAGAATTAAATTTAGAAATATATTTAGCAGATTTCACATAAATAAGAAAGTCATGTGTAAGATCTGTTGATAATTTTATGAAGTGAATCCCATCTGACCCCAGACCCAAGAAGCTGCTCCATAGTTGATGCTTTTTACTGGACAGAATTTGAAGAAGTTGCAGCTTTGTTCTGACTGCCTTTCATTTCAGCACAAAACGGTTGGTTTACAAAGCTTTAAATAGAAAAAATGAACAGGTGGTTTGGGTTCAGGAAATAAAATAAGCTATATTATTGTAGACAGGGAAAATTCTTTTCTCATTACACACTACTTGGATAGAATTAAGCAGACAGCTCATGCTGAGAAATTTGAAACTCGGAGAATGCAACAGTTAAAAAGACAGACAATAAATGCGGTAGTAATTCAGAGATGGACCTAAACAATCTACAGTAGAGCAGCTAACTCAAAATAAACAAACTAAAACAACAAAAAAACCCCAAACCCAACCCTCTAATGTTATCTTTGACAATGGAAATCTATTTTATAAACCAAGCATAATGATGACTTCATTTCTCTGATTAAAGTTAGTCATCTGTTTATTTTTCCAGGGTTAGTTAACTTTATTCGCATGGGATTATGTTAGCAATTATGTTTAGAATGAAATCTCTTCATTTTTAAACAGATTTGGGGGAGGAGAGAAGAGAAAAAATATTTGTTTGCTACTCAGTAATCCAGTCCAAATGTTCAATAGTCCCTCCGTGGCAAGAGACAGCATATGACTTTTAAGCTAGACTTGGTGCTGAACACATTTGAACAATAAAACCTTAGATCACTAATATTTGAAGTATTTATTTCTAATTTGCTCACCATCTGCTCTGAGATTCTTTGGTTTATATTACACGTATTTTCAAGGCTCCAATACTTTTTACACTGAAATTAAAAAAAAATTATGTTAACTTGGTCTGGGAAGTAACACTGCAAAATGTTACATGTACTCTCTAAGAAGTTCAGAAATGTTTTATGTTGGATTTTTATTGTTTTGTATCTTATCATCCTTTTATTTGTTAAACATAATATTTCTTGTAGAAAATGGCAACTTTATTTTGGTATTTTTTATGCTACTTTTTTACTAGGTAATTAACAATATAAAATAAGCCAATAAATTTACAGAGAGCCTTAAGAGTAATTTTAGACAGTGCTGATACATTCATATATTTTAATTTAGAAACTCCCAGACATGAATGAGTGTTATGCATTAAATTCAGCACCTGATCACATGCATGTTGGATAGTATCCAGAGACTGGGCAAGCAAAGACTGCTACTTCATAGTTGTGCCACTGAAATTAAGATTAACTCCCTAGAGAAGACAATTGAATTAACACAGCATGTTTTATGTGCAACAAAAACAAACTTACCTGTGTCACTACTTTGCCTACAACTTTCAGAAGTGCAGTCAGGTACATACACACTGTAGTAGCTATGAATAAGCTGATGTTTCATATTAAACATTTGTTGTCACTTCTTAATTATATTTTAGTGTTAAATCTTAATGGTTTAATTATGTGCACATTACCATTACACTCTTAAGAGAAATATTCTGACTTATTCCTGATGGCTGTTTTAAACGATAGATTTATAATTTGGTGTTTTATCTCATTGCTTAGATTTTTTTATTAATCTCAGGTAAGCAAATTAGTGATGTTAAAGAGAAAAAAACAAAACCTGAAAATACTAATCATTTTATTTTAACTCCAATGTGTGCATTATGCATTTATATAAAGAAAACATTCATGCCATATCATTAGCAAACAAATAATAATCAGTCAGACATGAAGTATTATTAAAAGACAAGAAGATTTTATGATGAAGACAGGAGAAATAATAGAAATTTGCAGAAGGGCTGTTGTTGTATCTTGTAAGGAATAGCTAGAAAATTAGATTAATCAAGGAGCAGACATTTGGAAGAAAGTTTGTGTGAATGCCTGACAGTCTTGCTCTTTCCCTCATTTCAAATGTTGGCAGGGTAGCATGCAGCTCCAAGGGAAATGTGCTCCTTTCATACTTGAGTAATTGATGAATTGTATGCAATATGCAAATGAGAATCCATAAATCTTATGAATGACAGCTTAATTTATGTGAGCCTTAATGAATGCAGGATTAGATTTTAATTAAATATCCTCAAAGGCACCCTGAGTAGTAGGTTTTTTTTAGGCCTTGTTTTTTTGAAGACTTGTTTCACATGCAGTGCATTTTATGAAAGAAGAAAATCAGGCAAAGAACTTAGTAGAAATGTTCTTGTGTTTTAATGATAAGCATTGTTCTGTTTTGTGAAGCAAACAGTACTTCAACTGATAATAAGCGTTTAACAAAATATCTACAGATCTCTTTTGTACTTCCTACAAAATTTCCCAAATTTGATTACCTTTAATTGCTACTGGCTTCTGATATTGTATGCTATTTTTAATTACAGAAAAAGTTATTAAAACTTTTCCAAAAATAAACAGTATCATCAGACAAGTTCATTAAAGTTTGATTTGCTATATGAATGTTTTAAATGATAAATCTAATTCCACTAAAATAAGGTGTTCCCACCCCATTTTGAAAATTGCATCTCTAGACAATACATAATGAGATAAAATGATAAATAACACAGAAGGTTGTAAATAACATTTAGCAAGCAGAATTCTAAGATAAAAGTATTCTGCAACACTGCCTGCTATTCCCAGCTGTCTTTGGAGTAAGGGGGACTAATCCTGTTCCTTTCACACCTGTTTTAAGTTAACCACTAAGAATGTGGTTAGAATCTGCTGGAGTTGGGAGAGAAAGAAGAGCAAACTTCAGAAATGCAGGCATTGAAGTTGTGCAAGATGTGGTCGCCCAGCTTTATTTCACTGGTCAAGTTTCTCTGTGTTACTTGGTGGTGTTCACATGGCAAAACCACCAGTCCTTTCAGGTAATTTTCTGCTGTCCTGTATGTGATTTTTGCCTTTTGGTAAGAGTAAAAGCAAGGCCCTCCATTTATTTATTGGCAAGATCTGATCTTTTTTTTTTTCGTGGTGTTTACAGCTGTCAACTGTGAAAATTGTCTCTTTCAAAAAAAAACCCCAAAGCTCTTTCAGTTGACAATTTTAATTGCCCCTGTGAAATTCAACACCTTCAAAAAATCCAGAAGCTCATATTTTTAACTTCCAGGCAGTATATCAGTAACTCCTTTTGCAACTTTGCATAGTCCAGAATCTTGCTCCTCAGTATCTCACGGGTGTTGCTTTTCAAGGATTTTGTCCATGCTCTGGCTGCAGTTATGGCAACTGGGGTGATCTTGCTGTTTCTTTTAGCTGAGGCTTAGCAAGGACGTGGAGAAGAATAAGAAAGAATTCATCTTTTATGGCTAATGAGTAGATATAGAGGAATTGTGCGTATCCTCTCATTTCTGAGGCAGTCTTTCAAGTCAGCTGTGGGCAGGTGTGGAGAACCTCCAGGAGAAGTGGACTTTGCCGCATAGCAGCTGTGCTTACTTCCTCGGGATGCTCCTGCATGCATGGGAGCATAAATAAAAAGTTATACAAGAATGTCAGTAAAAGAAAGTACAGAACAAATTGACAAGATGAATACCGAAGACCCAGTGGCATTCTGGTTTAAACGGAAGTCAGGTATGAAATAGTTGAACAATTAATGTAAAGATGTAACCCCCTGCTTAAAACTCTGTTGGTGTCGGTGGAACGGTGGCGAATATGATGCTCAAAAAGGGTCCTAGAGAGCTCAGAGAGCTACAGAGCAGGAAGTCTGGGTCTATACTTCACAAATAAGTAGAAAGAATAATGCTAACGTGCATTAGATAAATATGACATACTGGGGAAGAGCCAACATTGCTTCTGTAGATGCAAATTCTAAAATGATTAGTGGATATGCAAGAAAAGGCTATCCAGTTGATAAAACTTACTTGGATTCTCAGAAACCTTTTAGCATGGTTCTTCAGCAGGAATGTTATGCTCCCATGGGCCATTTGGGAAATATCTGGTTAAAATGTGGGAAGCTAACAATTTTTTGTTTTGTTTGCTAGTTGAGAAAAATCACTGCTGAAGGCTCATGGTGGTCTGTGGTAAGACCTATGTTTCTCAGTATCTTCATAATCAATATGGCAACAAAGGGAAGTAATATCACATTAAAAATTAAACATTAGAACTTTTCTGACTAGAAAAAAGATCACTGGAGATGAGGAGCAGGGAGAGTAAGGGAGGAAGGGTAGGACAGAGGTCGGTAAAATTGGGAGTGGGGTAAGAAGGTCAGAAGGGAGCATTCTAATAACAGAACTAGAGGTCATCAAATGAAACTAACAGATGGTAGATCTAACAAAAAAAATATTGAGTCACAGCACACAATTCATATTTAATTTGCTAGATATATTGCCACAGGACATTGTAGGTGCCAAAACCTGATAGTTTCAGAAAATTATAATTAAAGTTTAGGTAAGAAAGATCCGTCAAAGACAGTAAAAGACCACTGCACAAGATTCAGGAAATTTCTGGGATGCAAATTACTGGAGGCTGCAAACATCCTGATACTGTATCCTTTTCTGATACTGCATTTCCTTTTCTATAAATCATACTTGAGCAGCTGGTACTGGCCATCATCAGAGACAGGATACCTGGGTGGATAGGTCCTTGGTTTCACCCAGTGTGGCTGTTCTTTGGTTACTGCATTATGTGCTGCAGCACCTTGCGTATCCCTAGAGACATGTATGGGATATAAAAAGAAAGCATAGAGTGTGCACTCTCAAAATTCTAACATGCAGGTGAATTCTCGAATTATTTGATGGGGAAAGGAAAAGAGAAAGTGGGACTAGAATGAAGAACAACATATTTGGAATATAATATATTTGTTGACCACTATCTAAATATAGATGATTGAGGTCAGTAATTATCAATACACATTTAACAGGTCTGGCAAATGCTTAGGCAGGAAGTTTGAATGGATACTTGATGCCAAATTGGAGTGATGTGGATTACATGTATTTCTGGGCAGCTGAAGAAAAAGAAAGGGAAGAGTAAGAGGTAGAAGTGATTTTCATTTCTATTCTCTCATTCTCCTCCACTAAAATGGAATGTAAATATATGTCCTTTTCAGAACTGTAAGTAATTTGCAGCACTTTTATGTTTTAAAGACAGGTGTCAGAAGACATCTTTTTTCAATTATTTTATGTGAATGATGACATTTTCTTTTCACAAACTTCAAATGGTGACTGTGTCAACAAAAGGGTGTATGAGTCCCTTCAGCTCCATGAACAACTTAAATAAGCAGCTCCAGTAATGACCTCATGTGTGGTAATAGTTTATTGGTTAATGAACTAGCAAAAGGGGGTGAGGGAAGATGATCCTTTTTCTATGAGCATAGCTCTTTACAGAAAGTACGTTTAATTCAGCAATGTCAGCATTTCACAGCCTGTATGAGCTGTTTCAGACACGGCTTTGTGTTTACAGTACAGACTTCTATAATGTCAGTTAGGCTGGGCTTTACAAATGAGCTTTGAATGACTGCTTACTGTTATTTGCCTAGAGACTCCATTCTAGCTAGTGACTTCCATTTGTGAAATACAAGTGATAGTTACAGAGAAATGGAAAAAAAATCCCAGCTTTCATATTGAGTTAGTTAGCATAGATTGGTTTTATTGGTGGGTGCATATAAAATAGAAAGATCGGTAGCCTCTCTAGAGAAATAAGCAAATAAGGTAGCTCAGCCACTGAAAACTCTGATTTCATTCTACATGAAGTTTTGTATCTAGATACACCCATATAATTAGTTTCGTATGTATTTATCCGTCTATCTATCTTTCTATATTTTTTCCTAAGGAAACTGTAGGAATTCATACAAGAATTTTGAAGCCTGTGGTTAGAATGTGTGCATATATGGCACATACATTTAATTCCTTGTATACAGATTTTATTTACTTGATCTTTCTATGATAAATATGAACACTCATTTTGATCTTAAAAATAAAAAGGATGGATGAAGGTGAAAGAATAAGGAGAGTCTTTGAATTCACAATTACGAGATCCAAATAGAGTTCCACAAGATAAAATGTCTCTGTAATCATACTTAACAAACTGTAATTCGCAGGTCAGCTGTATGCTACAATTTGCATCAGATTCACTGCCTACAATGCATAGTTTTTCTCAAGAAGACCTTCACAAAGTTTATAACAAATAAATTGTTTAAGTGGAAATATGCGTGGATTCTTTGCAAAGCATGGATTTCATGTTGTGAGAGGAATCAGGCCCAATATATCTGCTGTAATTGTGAGAGGTAATTATAAGATCTCCTTGAAAAGGACGTTTTTACAGATCTTGATTTGGCTTTCAGCATTTATGAATTTGAATTGACATCCTCAGCACAGTGCCAATTCTGCATGACTAGATTCATTCCACAAACAGAGTTTAAATGGCTGCATATACACTGCTAAACTCACTGGAGCAGGGTTTTGTGCAAGCATCAAATTGTTAACCTTGTGTGGTTTTGAGAAGGCGACAATTCTAGCTGTGTTATGCCATTTGGCATTCTGACCAGAGATATAAAATGCTCCATTTTATTTACCAGTATAGACAAAGCCAGGTCATTTTAGACACAGGTTAGGTTTTAGCTGGTTGGATCTGCAGGGGAAGGATCCCCACCCTGGTGTGCATGGTGTGAGGAACCGCCGCTGGTTCCAGTCTCACAGGAGCAGAATCATTCTGCAGCACTGCTCCGTGGCTGTGGAGGGTGCAGAAAGATCCCCACATTGCCTGAATCCCTCAGTCTCTAGATCACACATCTGGGCCTATTTACCACCTGACTGAATTTACAGTGTAAAGAGAACTTTCAGCCCACTCCTGATGTATTTTATTTCAAAATCCATCCTCTTCCCAGCCAAAGGATACATAATATCTTTTTCTCAGGCAGGAATTAAACCTCCATCTTGTTAGTTGAGAGTTTTACCAGTTTCACAGAGAGGAAGCCTGAGAACCAGCTGAAGTCAGTCAGTGGCCAAGATGAGCGTCCTCTTGTAGTGGAGATGGCCACCTTATAGTGGGATAGCAAGAGTGTAGCCAGCAAGTCAAGAAAGAAAACTTAACTGTCTTCCTCTTTGATTCAGCACTGTCAAAACTGCATCTGCAGTACTGAGTCCTATTCTAGGCTCCCCGGTACAAGAGGGATGTGCATGTAGTGGAGTGAGTGCAGTGGGGGCCACCAAGGTGGAGGGGGGCTGGAGCACATGGCCCATACGGAGGGGCTGTGGGAGCTGGGGCTGTTCACTGTTAAGATCAGAAAGCAAAGGAGGCATTTTGTTGAGGTCTTCAGCTACCTAAAGGGGGGATATAGAGAAGGCAGAGCCTAACTTTTCTCAGGGGTGCTGCAAAAAGACAAGGGGCCAAAGTCCCAAGTTGCAACAAGGAAAATTCTGTCTAGATAGAAGGAAAAATAAAGTCACCATGAGAGACATTAAACACTGGAAAAGAATGCACAGTGTGGCTGTGGGTTCTCTAACCTTGGGGATACTGAAAGCTCACCTAGAGAAGGCCCTGAGTAACCTGTTCTTGTTGATTTTTCCCTGAACAGCAACTGAACTAGATGGTTTCCAGAGGTCCCTTTCAAACTAAAATATTCAATGATTCTGAGTTAGAATAATTTAGGTCAAAAAAGACCTTTAAGATCATCTAGTCCAACCGTTAACCCAGGACTGCCAAGCCCATCACTAAACCTTGTCCCTAAGCACTGCATCTATGCATTTTTTAAACACTTCCAGGGATGGTGATTCCACCACCTCCCTGGGCAGCCTGTTCTCATGCTCGACCACCCTTTCAGTGAAGAAATTTTTCCTAATATCCAATCTAAACCTCCCCTGGCGTAATTTGAGGCCATTCCTTCTTTTTCTGTCACTGTTCTTAGGGAGACCTACACCCACCTGCCTACAGCCTCCTTTCAGGGAGCTGTAGAGTCTAGTTAGCCTTGTGCCTCCTGTATTTGTCTTTACCTGTAAACCACAGTATTTGCAGCTAATTTCTTGTTCAGATTCTCTTTGCTTTTATTACTCTATTCTAATGATAAAAAAAGTTAGTTTTGGTAAGTTTTAAGTGTAATGCAGTATTTTGTAACGGGTGGAGTTAGAAAGTCTGTACTCCTTTAGCCACCGTGTGAGTCCATCTTATTTCAGCTTTGTGTGTAACATAAAGTGTTAGAGCAAGCAAAAAATGAATTTAGTTTTGTTGAACTTCACAATTTTTTAATGTTCTCAGCTTTTAGATGGGGAAGAATAGCAATGATATTCATCGGGACATATTATTCCAAAAGTTTGGAATTTGTGCCTTGATTTGCTTACATTATATAATTTATTACTTTTGCTCTAGGCCTCAGTATGTTCACCTCTAAAGAGGTAAGTGCTACTGAGTTGTTTGGTTTAGCATTTGATTTGTCTTGATGGGATTGAAAACACAGAATGTGTTCTTGCATACAACAATAATATTGACAGCCTGCAACATGCACTGCACGTAAAGGATTTTGAAAAGTTACTGTAGGTGATACTGTCTGTGGTAAAGTGTCATAAGCCACCTAATAATCTGATCATAACTGACATGGGGGATGCTTTTATAATACTTAGAAAACCGTGATAAGGAGGATTGATACAGCAGTTGCATTTTAAGCATGTAACTGAAATCTATCAGAAAAATTGTTAGCCATGATCGTTGATTAAAGGAGACTCTTAATGGAAATCGCAGAGCCACCCTGAAATTAAAAGAGGTGTGAAGATATTATAACAATTATGGAAGATATTACAACAATTTTGGAGAAGTCTTCGCAGTGGTTATGTTTTTTCATAGATAGGTCGTAGTGTCCCATGTCTTTAAACATGTATGACTGTTAGTTTAGGAAAAAATCAAGCATGTGACTTAAGTCATACTTGCTTTATGTTATCAGTACACTTTTCAGTGGATAACTGTGTGTACATCTTTTGTAAAATAATGTTGGTTGACTTGTTTCCTTTGGCTTTGGAAGAGATACACTGGTATTAGAATTGGACTTTCATTCTCATAGTTAGGTGTGCTGTGGTTCCAGTGCCAGTGTCTATTCAGTATTATTTTACTTTGTTGTTTAATGTCAGGTTAATATTTTCAAGTGGTGTTTGTATTGTAAAACCCACCATTATATTACTGTTACTGTCAAAATTGAGTATCAGACCCAGGCAGTGTTGGAGACACTGAAGGAATCTGAATAAACCTCATTACCTTTAGGTATGTAGTCACCACATCCCAAATGCATGCCAAATTACATTACTTTCCATGACCTGTCTCTTCTTCCTTCACTCCTCTTGAAGTTCCAGAAGTGTATGTGTGATGAAGATGAGGGAAGAGCTGGCCTTTGTGCCCAGCTTCAGTAACTAAGAAGCTTGCTGATCACAGACACATTGTATCTCATGCTATAGTTACATCCTTCCAGCTATTTAGCTAGTGTGAATACTTAATCAGTAAAAGCAGTGTTACTAGACCTTATTGGTATGGAGAATATTCCACAAATTGGTGCAAAATGTAATCAGAACAAGTAGAGTCCAAACATGTATCAAAAAAATTCAGCTAGTGATTCTGTTGTCCCCCTCCACCACCACCACCACTGCACACAGACACCACCCCCACCCTCCCCCGTTTAAAACAATATAAATAAGCTGTAATTAATTTAAGCACAGATAAATAAAATTCATACTGCAAAAGTGGATCCAAATAAAAAAACCCAAAGCCCTCAGTCTTGTGTAAATGCTCCAAGAAATTCTCTTCAGCCTACTGAATTAGTAACAATTTCAGATGGTGGCTAAAAGGGAGAGCAGCACTTCCAGTGTGTAGAATGGAAAGGTTTGTGAAGGTATGGTATGTAGCTTTGTTTTCAGTAATACTGACAAATGGCACATATACAGAAGTGTTAGGTCAGAAGGTTTGAAGCATTTGTTGAGTAATCAAAATGTAGTAATTACACATGCAATTTGGTGTTTTTAACGGCTCTTGGCTTGCCTACATCATATAGGACTTGGTTGGCGCCAGGTAGGCTTGGCAACAGCTCTGAAAGTTATGAGTCATGGGAATAGTTGGCAGATCCCAGAGATACTAGTACATATCTGAGAAGAAAGAAGTTCCTGACCTCTTTCGAACAAAGCAGAGGGAAGGTAAAGATCAAAAGTTATAACAGTTCCATCCCCTTCGCTGTTCAGTTTTGGTATATTTTCAATTTCATGACATCATGGTTGACCTGCTTGTTCAATGGCTGTCCGAATTGAAAGTAAAGATTATTAAAAACCAGAATACATTTCTGACATTGCTAAGGTAATTTTTGTCTTGCGATGTTATGGTGGGTTGTATTACCCATTGTGGATATCTCTAGCCGGTACAATAGAACAAGTTTTGTTTTGGGATTTGCTTTAAATGGAAGATTTATAACTTTATTGTAGAGCAGACAGATGTACAGACGCTGGAAGCTGCTGTGCAACTGCCATTGGCAAAAGAAAATTTTTCTCACCACACTGCTGCTGCTGTAGGCAATATAGGGATACCTGCTATGATTCACTTAGAAAATGTTATGAAACATAACCTTAGAAGATCTATTCACAGATACCTACAAACCAAGTTGCAGGGACATGAAAAAATATTTCAGTTTTCTTGTAACTGTTGTTTCGAAGCAGACAAAGCAATAATTGAGCAAAGAAAAAGATTTTTAAAAATCTATATTCAGAGATGTTGATTACAAAATTAAATTGTAGTACTGCTTACCTCATCTGTTTCTAATTCATGTTTACTTAGCTATTTACTAAATTTCTCTCACCCTAGTATTGGGTCAGAAGTTTCCTTGAACCTACTGGTGTGTTAACTAACTCATTAAGAATTTTATAAGAGACTTATGCATGATTCTTTTACAGTCATTGCCTCAGAACTAGTGATGAAAATACGATGTAGAGAGACTAATTTGTAAAATTTTGTATCCACAGGACACAATGTAGCGAACCGGGTTTTGTATAAAATTTTGGATATAAATTATTACTGTGTGAAGAAAGAGCTTGATTTCAGGGTTTTGAAAAACCACGTTCATTACCAGAATGAGTACCAAAAGCATTTACTTTTGTAGTCTGTACTGAGGCTTCAGTAAACTAAAGTTGTGTTATTTTTTGATACTCAGTGTTTATTGTTGTTGGATCATGGCTGCTTCAATTTACCTCTATCCATATTAATTTCTTAAATTTTCACATGAGAAGAACAAAATATCTATTAAATATCCTTTAGGTTGGGTGCAGATTTATTATGTTTGAATTGAAACATTAAAAAAAGCCATCGTATGCAAATGTGTATGAAGATATTGTGCCCTCAGTTTTTAAATAGAGACCTCTTTGGTTAATGGGGAGCTTTGCTTTAGAATTACTGGTGTAATGTAGCTCACTCAGGTCCACTTAATCGATTTGGCCATGATAACGGAACCTTTTTTTTTTTCATGATTTTTTTTATTGTTTTGAAAAATGTATGAAGAATGCATTTGGTGCTATGTATATGTGGTGCTTTCTATATATACTGCAACACGCTGACAGGGCAATGATAAATTTGCTTCTGGCATTGAAGGGCTGTATCTTGAGGTGACTTTTCTTCTTTGGTTCTTTATTCACATAATGCCATTAGTATTGTTTGTTACAATGTAGGATATTTATAACAGGAAACATCTGTGGAGCAGTAATAAAGAATAGTTTTCATAAAGGAGTTTTACATTATCCTTCTACCAGTATCTGGTAACAGTCACATTTATCTGGCTGTAGGAACGTTCTGACAGGTGTAAGGGATAACTGATTGATATAAACTCACTACTGCATGAAAATGAACCTTTTGATAAAGACATCTTAGTTAGAACTGATAAGTAAAGTACAGAGAACATAACTGTCTGCTATTATGTATCATTTTATTACCTTTATGTTGATCTTGATCTTTTAAATGGATAGTAAAGCATTGACAAAAGATGACTGAATGTAGACATTTGTATAATGTACCTTTAGCGGGAGCATAATCTTTAGATCAAGGACAACTTAACAGGCAAAGGGCTCATAATTCATTAAAATAGAGACACTATCTAGTTCATAACATGGAAAACTTAAACAATGTGGTGTTCTAAGGATTCAAAATTAATACTTTTTCTATTTCTTTAAAATGTAACTCTATTTAGGTTTTGATGGATTGAGAGGCAGATGAAAGCATTGGCTAAAAATTAAAAGTAGTTAAGAAATTTATTTCCTGTTTTATCAGTTCCCAGAGCTTTTATGGGCATATCCATGTTAACATCTCACTGATATTAAGTTTTGAGCAGATGGATGCCGTGAAAATTATTACTTACTTCATTTAATAAGATAGAAATAAAAGTGTTTCTCCACTTACGTGTTCTCTGTGAACTTGTTCGGACTCTAAAGATTATTAATACAGTATTCTGGTATTTAAAAAAAAAAAGAAAGAAAGGAAATCTCTAATAAGCTGAAATCCTACAGAATCTAGAGGCTGTTGTCCTGGCAATAGCATCTTACATCAGCATGTTGTTGAAGTCCTGGAATAAACATCAGGAACTTTAGTATTTTGACATGTGTTGACTAATTATGTATAGAGAGATGGTCAATACAAATAGATACGAAAATTGTAATTAATAGGAAAATGTAATAGACCAAAGCACAAAGAAAGAAGGTAGACACCCATAGTATTTTATAATGTTACATATTATTTCAAAATGTTTGTGTAAATGGATGTAGTCAGACAACATTATTTATGCTTATTTAGTAAAAAAATATAGAAGATCCAGTCCTTTATGCTTTAAGTAGAGTCTTTTTTGGTATTCAGTATTTGTGATTTACTAAATAATCTTGCAATGAAACATTTTTTTCTTGTGTCTGAGACAGAACTGTTAACTGCTTTACTACTAGGGTGGGAAAGGGAATAATAGGATCTAATAATTAGTAGTATTTTGTGCTATGTCTTAACCACTTTTGATATTTTTTTCAACTATCATTTATTTAAAATAAACTTGAGAGAAAAAAATATTTTTCATTGTAGATCTTTATGAACTTTACATCATTATTTTACAACAGTGAAAGTTCAGTATTATGCATGTGTAGATAAATGTATATGTGAGTGTTGTGCTTATTATCAGCTCATCAGAACCTGCTAAATTGCATGAGATGTGGTAATCTGATTCTTTCATTTACTCTCTTTTTATTTTAAATAAAAATAAGAGGAGAGTGGTTTTATGGAACATACTCTTGGTCTGAGATTGACCCTTTGAACCATACAGTGAAAGTAGCCTTTTAAGTCACTGGTAGGACCTTGACATTTTATTTTTAATCAAAGAGATTTTCTGTCCTAAATTTAAAGGAATTTATGCACATGATTAAGCATTTTCTTGAATGAGGGCCTTCATTTTTACCAGGAGGATACTTCACATGAACAGTAGTCTGTGCTGTGTAATTAAAACACGTTATCAGATTTAGCTTAATTAATGTTAAAACAAAACAAATGCTTGATGCCTCCTTCAAGGACATTAAAAAAAAGATTTCCTGCTATTCTTGATTTGCCATGTTGTGCCAATGTTGAAAATGGATGAATTATGTTACTTGCCATAGTGACAGATTATTTTACCTGAAATGTTGTTATGCATATAGTACTTGTCTGAAATCAGTTGTTCATATGCTGGAGAAGTCCATGTACATCTTGTATGCAAATTATTATCTTTTAATCTGTTTATGAATACAGCAAGATAGAGGTAACAGAGGTCTGAAAAAATTAACATTGCATTATCTTCGTTTTTTGTGGGGTTAAGTTAAAACTTCGAGAGCATGCTAATATTAACTGTGGTTAATTTACCGTATTTTTATGGCAACTGAAAAAGCAGGGATGGGGTGTGGAGTTGCCTTTTCAGAAATATACCATCTCTGTCCAAGATAGTCAGTGTGTCAGTGTGTCAGTGAAATTTTCATGTTTAAGAAGTGACTGTATGATCCACCTCATGTGACTCTCGTATCTTCTTCTCCAGAGGCCAGTAGTAAAATTTCACTTGCATCAAATAGCAGAACTATGTAACTATATAGGTTGTTCAACAATCTTTGAAACGTATCAGCATATGCATAATTCACTTTATTTCTTCTCTAAGATCTTAATCCTTTTAATACATCTTTAGTATTTTTGTGTTGTTTTAGTATTTATGTTCTGAGCCCAATAGCACTGGTAACATAATACTTTTTTGTTTGTTTGTTTGTTGGTTTTGGTTTTGTTTTTCAAATCCAAGGGGAACTATGTTGATAAATTAAGTTTTTCACATCATAGAAAGTATTATCACCATTGGTGTTATAGGTAGACTCAATAAAGAGGCTGAAGTCTAAGTAAATGGAAAAGCCGAATTTCTGTTGCACTTAAAATCATGGCCCTTTTCATTAAGGAATGAGATTTACCAGGTAATGAGGATACAGGACTTTGACATACGTAACTGCTTATTTGGTACCTTCCATGAAAACTAAAATTTTCTTCTAAAAATGAAAGCTTAAAACACAAAACAAAAAAAACCTAAAAAAACCCCACCAAATCAACTCTTTACTGGAGACAATATTTTTTAATTTTCAAAATGGAATTCAGCTTTTTGAAATAATTTCTTTTAGAAACACATATAAAATCCTGGTTTGAAACAGTACTGATCCACACCTCTGTAACACATCATTAGAGTACTGACACATTTTAAAAGTGAAACTTAATGAGAAAAAAAGAAAAAAAAAGGAAAATCCTGTAAAAGTGTAAAAGATAAACAAACCAAAACCAAACCACACAGCTGACATTTTAGAATTGTTCTGTGGAATTGCATCCTGGCACAGACTGATTGGAATAAATGAACCTCTCTGACCATCAACTCTCAGTGTCTTAGAAACTGAATTCTGGAAGCATAAGATGTATTAGCTTTGGTGCTTTTTATATATATATATTTACAGGTCTTGGCAATATCTGAGAGACCTTGTTTTCATTTCTGGTCACCACCTCAGCAAACTAATCAATGAGGCATGAACTGCTATCTGCAGAGAAAGAAATGAAAAATAAACCAGAGATAATCCTTCAGTTAAAAGGTTATTCTGTGCGATAAAAGCTATTTTGTTAATTTATTTACTTACTGGTACAGTGAGATAAAGTGAGGGAACAATTAGGGAATTCTAGTTGAAAGGATTTAAAAGGGCAATGACGACTTAATATTTTAGGTTATTTGATTGACAATATAGTTACACAGATTTCTTAAACTAAAAAAAAAAGTAGTGTTCAGTGAGTCAAAATTCTTTTTACTACAATTAGTATTTTCTGCTATTAGTATTTTCTCAATAGTATCTTCGTACTCACAAATACTAGTTTTAAACTAATTAGTATATGGTAATTTGGTTAAACTAGGTGAATAAGTTGTTTGTTTCGGTAAAGTATCTGCAGTAATAATTGTTTCCAATTTTATCCCTATTTTTCATGTTAAATATATATGATGTATAAAATCTTTGTTGGTTTTGACCTATATATAGTCTGATAGAAGATATTTGTTATTTGTGGACTATTATATATTATTTAATTTGGTTTATTGCAACTGATTAAAAATTACTTTAATATTCAGATAGTTACTTCTGAATATAAGCACCAAGTGTAAGAAAATTATTAATAAAATCTCCACGTAACTTTTTGCAGTAATAGTTCTGGTTTTCCCAGTGTTTTTTTTCCCTAATTTTAAAAAATGTATTTAACAAATCTTCCCAGTGTGCAAGTCTGTATTTTGGAATGTAATTCTGTTTAGTTGTAAAGAATATCATCATAAACATATCGCGTATACATCTCAACTGATTCACTATTATTTTGAGAAGCAGAGATACATAGAGATATCTGTCTTTCTCCAAGTCCATCAGGAGGGTTTGATGTGTGCTTGGGAGATACCCTCTTCAGCTTTTGGAAGTGGACAAGGCTTTGCAGCATCCTGTATGCACATAATCATTCGCCTTTAAGAGATTCAGTCTTTAGCTGTTGACACTTTACAGCTTCTGTCATTTTACAGGATTGAGGATTATCACTGCCGTGAAATTTTCTGTTTCTCTTTTGGATCTTCATCTTTTACGCTACACGAGGATTGGTCTTTCCTTTTTTATTCTACTTGGAGAGCTGTTTTCCACTTTGCTTTCTCTCTCCCACTTCTGTTTTCATGAATCTTATTTTTTTCCAGAACCTTGAAATTTGCACCTGTTTTTTCTAGCATGGGAAGAGAAAATATTAGATGTTTCTCAGTTGTGTTCTTTCTAATTCCTTTTAAGTTGTAGAGACATTGACCAAGGTCTTGCAAGTTAGAAGCACTTTTTGCAGAGATGGGTTGACCATATCTTCTGTGAACTATCATGGGTATGATACAATTCCAACAAAAATAAAGGGGAGTCTTTCCTTTGATTATAAAGAAAAGGGTTCATGACCTTTGTAGCCAACAGTGGCACGGTAACAGTGCTGGAAGGGTATCAAGCAAGTCCTCTTTAATGCCATATCCAGGCAGTGGAGTATAATAAATTCCTGTGCAACCTTTGCTCCACCCTACAACACAGAGGCTTTTGAGCAACGTGGTTTTGAGCTTGTGTTTCCAAGAGAAGCTCTTAGGTCTTTCTCCTCTCTTTGCTCACTGCCTCCACCTCGTGGAGCGGGCTGACCTGCCACAAGGTACGGTTTTCTGAAGAATGATAAACAGAAGAGGTGGATCAGATGAGCTAAGTTCTACCCAGCTAGTTGGAAGTAGAAAGGGATTGTCAAAAATCCATCAAACTAATTCCGAATTTCTGAAGAAAGGGGGGGGGGGGGGGGGCGGGGGAAATGGGCAGCTGGAGAAAAAAAGTGCTAAACCGTGCTTGGAGGAAGAGAGTTTTTGTAATCGAAGACTGGAAAACTGCAATGAAACAGGCATCTTACAGCCTAGCAGTCACTGGCTGCATTTCACAGAGCATCTCTTCTCACTCCTCCCTCCCCTATAAAGCACCTTTATTTCCTATTTAAAACCTGTGTTTTTCATAATGTAATAATTCATAGGTATGTTAGCGTGATTGTGTGTTAGGAGTTTTCCAAATACACTAGACTAGAAGCTGTTCTGAAGGACTCCTGCCTGACATGTCCAGGCAAACAGGATGCTAAAAGAATATACTGCTGGTATGCATGTATGCTCAAGATACAAATAGTTAACATTCACATTGAAGTAATAAACTACCAAATTTGGGGTCTCATTTTGGTAGTTTATGTTGTACCTTGTGCAATGCAGGGTTAGCCCTTTATATTGTGACTTTATTTGATGAAAATTCATGTTCACATGCAGAGTAGAGAAGCACAAGTTAAGGATGATTTGACTTAAGTGTTTTCAGTGATGTGACTGCTGCTGCTGCAAGCCAGCATAAGCTTTAACAGCTTCTTGTTCCTGAGCAAGTTTAAGTGAATATGACTCTCTTTTGGGCTAGAGTTTGCAATTTTCATCTGCTCAGAGCAGTCACACGCTGAACTTGGTTGTAACCAGAAGAAAATTAAGTTCCTGTATGTGATTGTTACAAAGGATGTGATACATGGCCAGAGCATGTGTACTGAGTATCTGCAGTCTTAAGAAGTAGAGTGGTCACTACCTTCTTTAAAAACATGGTTACAGAAAGAGAAGAAATATGAGAATCATAGAATCATTTACTTAGAAAAGACCCTTCAGATCATTCAGGGTCAACATTATGTTGTAAACTTAACACTGCCAAGTCCACCACTAAAACATGGCCTGAAGCACCACATCTACACATCTTTTAAATATCTCTGGCGATGGTGACCCAGTCACTTCCCTGGGCAGCCTGTTGCAGTGCCAAATAACCTTTTTGGTGAAGAGGTAGAGGTGGAGACTTTCTGCTCTCCCATTTCAGCAGCTTAGTGGTCAAGGTGGGATGTGGGGGACCGACTGAGTAGCTGCAAGGTTGTCTGTCAGAAAATGCAGTAAGTTGGTCAGCAAGAAGACTAGTATCACAAACAGTCCATACTTATTCTAGGGTAGGACACTCCCTCTTGAAGCTATTCAGGTACATGAATGGAAATGAAAGACTCCTTGGATAAGAGGAAAAAATGATAAGGGAATTCATCTATAAAGCAAAAATGTTGAGTGCTAATCTGTGCTTAGATAATGTTTTAATGTAAACTAAGCAAAATCTGTACAGCAGTCAGAAATCCTCTTCCCAGATTAGATCTTACTAATAATACATTTTTTAATTGTTTGTTGTTTAGTAGGTCTCAGTCTCTTCTTCCATCATAATATTATTATCCTCACCTGCCTACAGGATGATGATTAGTTTTCTTTATAACAGAGTTGAGTTGTATCCCTCAGTTTGGGTTGAGAAAGTCTTTCTATGTGTGTATTTCATATTCTGGATCAGCAGTCTATACTTCAGACTATTGTATACAAGTTAATGACTGCTTCTCTTTCTGTAGTACCTGTGTTAAATGTGAGAACTGTAGCTGCCTAGTAGTTAGGCTACTAGGGTCTCTCTATAGTCACTTGTAGCCACAAACACAACCCAAAAGTGATTTATGTCATCTTAAGATAGATGACTTAGTAGAGAAGGGGATGAATAGATCTTGGAGGGTATCTCTTGCTCCCCAGAGAAACATTATAAATGTCTAACTTCAACTGAATACTTACTTCTGGAAAATCTGGGGTAAATTAATATTACCCTTTAAAACTTTTTTTTAAAAATAAACACCTTTAAATGAAAAATTTTGTGAAATGAATTTGTAGACTATGTTGTAATGAAATATTTACTATTTAAAGTTTGACTTCTATGTAACTTCAAAATACATTTTACTTGCTTTTTGCCCAGAGAATTAAGTCTAGGAGTAAGCTATTCAGCTTCCAAAAAATAACAGTTTATATTTGAAAAATCATCACAGTCTTTTCAGAACTGATGGGAAATGGTGCCACATCTAATACATTATTTATCAAGCTATGATTGCAGGAATAACAAATATCTTAATTAGTGGAATTAATCAATTATGCCTTCATACATTTGTAGCCTGTACTCCTCTATAAGAAAAAAAAAAGTTTCTTCTGTTATTCTACCTTTTAAAAAATGTGGTTATCATGCTCTCCTTCTTTCAAGCATTTAGAACAAAGTCCTGATAATTTAATTACATGCCTCATTCAAATGCAGGATCATATGAACCTTTAATGGCTCAAATCATCTGTTTACTAATAATTCATCCAGTAGTGCTTTTTTTTTGAAGGGAGAGGGGAAGGGAGAACCTTATCTGCAATTTCACTTTGGTACAGTATTATAATTATAGAAGAATAACAATATAGTTGTACAGTCTACCATTTAGTTTGATGTTTTTGGGTGCATTTAAGCTATTGAATTAATCTCACTTTTAAACAATAGAATATAATACTTTAATAGCTTGCCTTTGCACTGGCTTTGTGGGATGCTGAAATTAGTTTTATAATGCACTGTGTATAGTTTCTGCTGAATCTGATTGCTTTAGCAGCAGTCAGTTTGATAGTATCAGGTTCCAGCTCGCATTGCTGGGTCAACATGGACCCAGGCCATTAAAGGAGAAAGGTTCAGGGAAAGTTCATTTCTATTGTTTTACCATGGTTACAAAACAGAAAAAAAAGGAGAAATCCTGCATTTGTAACATATTGCTTCCTTGGGCCCTGAAGGTACTATGATCTTTTTTCCATCTTAAATTGAACACAGGAATATAAACCTCCTGATTATCTGTAATGTAAACAAAAGAATATTTTCTGATCACTTTTAAAGTAAAACACAGATGTTCTGCATTGACTGCTGATGTCATTAAACAAAATGTTTGTATTCATTTAATTTGATCTCCCAAACTGTTAACGTTTAAATTTGTTACAAGGTCAATAGAAAAATTAAAACTTCATACTGGCTGTTATATTACTGACTTTTGTTTACATAATTTTCACTTTAATTAACTCACAGTAAGCCTGTTGAAATAAGTATGTTTGCTTTTGCTTTAAAACATAACCTGCCCATTGAAGCATTTTCTTTTTATTGTGGTTATAAAATAAAGAAACATTTTCATGAAAAAGCATGATCTTAAATGTCATCATATGTGTTTAACATTTATGGCAAGGTTGTAAACCACTTGTGAGGTACAATTATGAAAGGGCTTAAATCTTAAGATAAACGTGTTCATTACATATATAAGAAAAAAGAGAGAGATGATAAAGTACTTTTCACACCATTAGTATGTTTTACAGGTGAAGTGTTGAAGAAAGTTAATTCTGCAGCAATGAGTACTTCATTCAAAGAGATAAATTGTGTAATGGGTGTAATATAAAATAATATAAAATGAAGTTTGCTATCTGTACTGATATGAAGAAATTCTGTTAAGGAAAAGGTTGCACAGGCACTCTCTTAATGGAAAGATTTGCACGAAATTTCACTGAACTCTGAAGGTTGTGACACAGCATAATCTTCAACAATATGTTTTTATTTTTAAAGGCCTTTATGTATGATTCCCATAAACCACTTTTTAGATAAGTGAAGCTTTTTGTGGATGTGACTGTTACATTAGTTATGGAAACTAGCTTGCAGGGGTGAGTGTATATTTGTTATTTTCCAGAGTTGCCTGCCTCTATTATTATTAAATGTGATCTCATTAAGAAAAGCAAATTTCACATATGTTAAGCTGGGCCAGGATGAATGTGTATTTTAATTTAAGATCTTTGGGGAACATGCAGATAACATTGTTGACTTAGTATGTGTCATTAATCTTCCAAGACGGTGGTGCAAGGCACGTGCTCTTAGGGTCTGTCTACCCAAAGAGATTTACAAGAGAGATCTGTGGTCATTTGAAAGAGTCATCTCCCTGTACCATTGCTGTTGACTGAATTGACATTTGAGTCTTAACAATACCATTGTGGAAAGGAGAAAAAAAGCAAAGAAAAGGGGGAAAATATTTGGTGTTTGGCATATGTGAAAGTTAAAAAAATTTATAGGGTGCAAATGAGTACTAAGTAAACTATTATCCTTTGTTTACCCTTGACTACACTTCTAGGTTTGATATCCATTAGCAAATGACATCTGTTTTTTCAATTGTCTGTGGTGCTCATTTTCTTTCTTAAATGATTGTGTTAATGTTTCTGTGCCCTGCTAATCACCTGCAGGGATTTCAGTCTGTATGTATGCATACTACACAGACAGATACACAAACACACATGTATGTGTGTTTACATATGGAATCATAGAATTGTTTAGGTTGGAAAAGACCTTTAAGATCATCAAGTCTGTTAACCCAGCACTGCCAAGTCCACCACTAAAACATGTCCCTATGTGCCACATCTACACATCTTTTTAAATATGTCAAGGTATGGTGACTCAGCCACTTCTCTGGGCAGCCTGCTCCAATGCTTGACAACCTTTTCAATGAAGAAATTTTTCCTAATATCCAACCTGAGCCTCCCCTGATGCAACTTGAGGCCATTTCCTCTTGTCCTGTCACTTACCTGGAAGAAGAGACTGATGCCCACCTTGCTACAACCTTATTTCAGATCCAATTCAGAGCCCTGGAGAACACCACTTGACTGGCTGCCAGCTGGATTTAACTCCATTCATCATCACTCATTAGGCTCGGCCACCCAGCCAGTTTTTTACCCAGAAAAAGGTACACTTGTTCAAGCCATGAGCAGCCAGTTTCACCGCGAGAATGCTGTGAGAAATGGTGTCAAAAGCTTTACTGAAGTCTGGGTAAACAACAGCCACAGCCTTTCCCTCATCCATTAAGTGGATCATCATGTCATAGAATGAGATCAGGTTAGTCAAGTAGGACCTGCCTTTCATAAACTCGTGCTGACTGAGCCTGAACATCTGATTGTCCTATATGTGCCATGTGATGGCACTCAAGATGATCTGCTCTGTAACCTTCCCCAGCACCAAGGTCAGACCAACAGACCTGTAGTTCCTAGTATGTAGATACTGTAATGATCAGCCTTACAGATCATAGTTCTGCCATGGTGGGGAGACTGGAGATATTAATCTTTCACCATTTAGTACTTGGTGAAAGAGTCACAGAAGCTGGAGGTGACCTGTTTACATACTACGTGTTTCTCTAGCTCACTTGAGTGGTTCAAAGTCTCACAACCCAGTGGGAGAGAAGATGGCAGTCGGTACTTACTAAAGATGATGAAGTCTGGATTGATTCCTCCTTTGCTTTAAGGCATTTTTGGACCACACCACCTATTGCTTTTGAAATATCAGCCTAGAGACTCCTGTGTGTGGAGAGTGTAACCCCACTATATGGTCTAATATATACCTGTATGTATGTGCCTGTGTATATATACAAACAAACATATCTCACATAAAGAGTTACTGTGTGAGAAGAGGACTAAATGTCTTATGCCCAGGAGCCCAAGATGTGTCTTGTCATCTTTTTTTCTTATGAAGTCATTGTATAAATGGATAAATTGGAACAGATGACTGCTTTACTGTTTGACTTGCCAGACTTCTTTTCTGTATCTGAGCCTTTATAGTTGGAAGATACTGCTTAAAAACTGTAAAACTTTTATCTGTTTTAAAAGAAGGTGTAATGAGAAAGCGTCTTTAAGAACATATAGAGTGCCACTTTATTCAGTTCTATTAAAATATATCTGAGATCCGAGTCAAGAAAATTTAGTGAAGGATAATTGATTGTGACAAAATTCTTTTAATTTGCCATATTGCAGTACCCTCTTCCTCAACTACTGTTAAACTTGGAAAAACTGCACGAACTCCCTGTCCAGTTCAAGCTTGGGTGTGCTTTTGTATCAGAAAACTGTAAAGTCTTGAAGACATTGGTCTGACCTTCAGCCAAGCATGTAACCAACTGTGCTTTTTGACAGGATAATGTCTAATTTGATTCCTGTTCTGTAGAAGGGATAGTCTTCTGCTGATTTCTTTTTTTCTGTAGAACTTGATCCATTACCACAGAAAACTGCCCAGTTCTGCTAGAAGTACTTACTAACAGCAGAAAAAGCATGTGGTTTGGTGAAGTAGGTGTTTCTTTGGTATCATCTCTAGTACTGTAGTGAAGCTAATATGAAGTCTGGAGCAAACAGATAACATCTTGGGGAAAATATTAGTATTGATGAAAATGTCCCTCTTAGTTTGACCCATGACACCTTGATCAGTGTTTACAACATTGAACATTCAGAGATCATCAGCCAGAACAGAAACAGGAGAAAAAACTTTTGGTTTAGTTTATTTGATGATTTTGGATTATTTTTCATTTCTAAGCCCCTAACTTGCATGTGGCATAATGTTTTCAGACTTTTTCTTCATGTAAGCAAGACAGTGATAGAAAAGTAAATTTTTATCGGTAAATAAACAGAAACAGAGGTACTCCGTTTCTGAAGCTAAGATTTTTAGAAGATAAGAAAATACGAAGAATCAAAATATAATTGTGAATTGGCACCTGCTTGAACTCTTGCCTAACTTGATTCTGGGCATGGAAAGAAAATGTGTTTGTAATTGTTATGATCAAATTGTATTTCATTGTCATCTTAGTGCTCAGTCAGGGTTTGAGCTTGTGCTACGAGCTATATGGACAGAGCCAAAAGATAGTTCAGCGTGAATGTTATATATGGAGATGTTCCAGGCACAGAGCATGCCAGTCAAACATCATATGGATGTATATACTGGCCAGCTGTAGTATTCCCCAGGAGAGTGTGTTCTGCAAGCCTATGGTGCCATTTTGACAGTCTTGGAAGTTGTACTCCTATATAAAATTCTCTTATATGAAATTCTGCTGTATGTGTCCCATGCTGCTGAAAGGAAGCATGAATTAAATTAAAGGTGTCTCAACCAGAATTCATCATCAGAATGCATTTGCAAGCATTAGGATAACAGGATGAGTTTAGGTTTTTATTTTGGGTGTTCTTTATTTTGGGTAATGTGAGATGTTTTTGAGAAATGCACTTAGATCTTTTCAGACACAGTGCAACAGTAATTTGAATTAATTTCAAAGTCTAATATCTTTACTTCATAATGTACTTAGGAGGTGGGAGGTAAGGAGACTAGACCATGTGAAAGTTTTCCAGTCACAGAGTAAACACAGAGCAGATCCATAGTTAGGCAGGTTAAAGTACATATTAAAATAAACTTCTTGGTAATTGATTTATGCCTTTCTGTAAAATAGATCCTTTGATATCCTTGTATGTAACTCTATTGTATGAAGATTCACACAAATGGAATTACCAGAATTACAAAGAAATATAAGTAAATAATAATAATAATAATAATAATAATCTAAAAATCTTATCAGAAATAGGTACATTTGTCAGCTTTGTTATCTAAAAACATACTACTTGTACTACTAAACAGAAATGACTGATTAACTTTTCAGTGTTTCTCTAGCATAACACATTAGTAGCAGACTGTTATTTCTGACAGGGCAAACTTTACATAAGATAATTATGAGGCAGCTTTGAGCACTGGCTGTGTTTCAGGCCTGCAAATAACATACCTACAAACACTGACTAAGGGTTATGGCGATGTATTTTAAAGTATCACCAGATTTGATCCTCTGTAATTTGATAGCAATGCACTGAATGACTTCTAAGTTGTTGAAAAGATATTAAATAAAAGTGTCTTTAGTTGGATCACTATAATATTTCCATTTGGACCTGTAGTACTATCTGGTTGTTCTTGTTGCTTCCCCCCCCCCCCCCCCCCCCCCCCCCTTCTATTTTTCTAGGACTTGGGAGGCTCAGACCGGTATTCTGTATCATCCAAATTACTATAGTACTACTGCTTAGGAGGCAAACAGTGCTACTGTTCATGTGGTTATAGATGGTGCTCTGCAAAGAAAATGGGAGGTTGAATTTGAGGGATTGCTTCTGTTCCTTGCCTTCACAAGTAAAAAAAACCCAAACAAACTTATGTTATGATATTCCATAGTAAAATATAAAGGCCAAAGAAGGCTACATCTAGACTTTCAAGGTTGGACACTAACACAACTGGGATCCTTGATTTCACAAACAGATTTTGTGGGGCTGGGTACATAGATCAGGGTTTTCCCCTGGAATATACCATAATTTTTTTTTCCCTATGAGTTCATATTTTGCTGTATTTTCGAAGTAAAGTACAACTAGAATACACACAATAGTTTACTAGTTAAACAGTATCTACAAGGGTAATCACGCCTCTTGTATCTCTTGGTCCATGTGGGGTTTAAGTGGTGGTGTGCTCGGTGTTGCACAAACCCATTGCTATAGTGATATCTGGTTTCTTTCCCAAAAAATTTGAAGTCTGAACAACAGAGATGACTTACGACGTGCGTACTCTTTAACTTATAATTTAGGAATTGCTTACTGATACCAGATAGAAATGCACTCAGTCAGAAAATAGAGTCATTTCACCAGTGTTACTTGCACAGTGCTACCCAACATAAATATCTCATTCTGACCCTAGATATCATCTGCTCAAAGCAGCCTGTAATTTTTAATGCTCAGTACTTACCTAGTAGATTCATTTATGGATTTGTATTTGTACATGTGTACAAATACAAACCACCTTATTTAAAGGTTTAAATTCTTGATTTCAGTGGATACAGTTGTTAAAATCAATCTGTGTTCTATTAGCTGTGCAGTTACAGCTGTACAGACTAATGGAGAATCTTTCAGTATTTCATATCAGTACTGGTACTCTCAAATGTACAATAAAAGTCACTTCCAAGCTTTTTTTAGGTGGATCCAGCAGTTCTTTGGAAGTATACAGTTAATGAGTGTGAGGTTTTCAGAATTAAAAATAAGGTGAATAAAGGGCAGTGAACATTAACCAGAGGCTCTGGCAGAAGCTAGAATAAAATTTTTCATTTTGAGTATAAATAGTTTTTTAAAGGGCAAAGGGTTTAAGATATAGGCAGGTTCATTAAAAAGGTGACAGTTCACTTGTTTCAGCATTTCATGCGAAGAATTGTGGCCAGTTCAGTGATGAGTGCATTCAGATATTACAGTGGATACACTTATATGATAGAGCTCCATTATTAACTGTTATGAATAAGAATAGCATATTAATTAGCAAACTGCCAGAAGAACCAGATTATTTTCACAAAATACTTGCCTTCAATTGTACAGGTTTTTTTTTCCTTTCTCATTTGAGCTTAAATCAGCATTGAAATGTTTATGTATCTTAAATTTAATACAGGCAGTAATGATCACCAGCTTTGTGACCCCTTGAGCAATGGTGGGCTTGTTTATTATGTGGGTGTTTTTTGTTGGTGTGTTTCTGTTCTTTTTTTTTAAATTGATCTCAAAATGGCAGCTGCTGCCCAGTATGTTCTACTGGGAAACAAATCAGGAAGCATTGTTTTTCAAAATGAGTTAAACAGAAATTTCTTAAAGGAAGATACTCACGTTATGTATGTATGAATATATATGTGTTCAAAAAAGGAGTGTGCTATTATATGGCCTAATTCTGTTTTGAGTCTAATTGGTTATTTGTACATGCAATTATCTGATTTATGTTCACAAATTTGTAATTACATGTGCAAGTTATATGCAGAGATGAATGCAGATGGTTAGAAAACAAGCCTTGAAGCAGGACTGTTCATTCCAACTGAAGTTCATACATTTAAATCATTGTTGCAGGCCATATGCAGCCTCTAACAGACATAACCACATCAGTTACACTTGCTTCACATTAGGAACCATCTCAGCAGCTTGAAGTAGAAACTTTTTTTAAAAATGAAAGTTTAAAATTCTTTTAGATTGCGTCATTGTGGATCAAACCTGCCTTTCTGGCCTAGTAGCTCCATGCTTGACATTTTTATAATATGCATAGTAGATATTGTTTTGAAGGGATGTTTTTAGAATTAAAAGCCTAAGAAAAGATGAAAACAGTTGAGGAAAAAATAGGCTTTGCATCTGTTATAGTTTGGGGTTTCATGTGGGTGCATAACACTGTTAGAAGGAATCATTTAGCTTGCATATTTAAATTATGGGTGCGGTTTATGCTGTAAGGTTGAGTGAAATGGGGAAGGCATCTGTTATAACTTGACAGAAAGCATTTGTGGGAAGCATGCACTGCAGATCACTGCTTTTTGTACACTTTGGGTTTTGGTTTTTTTTTTTTGTAGTTGCAAGAATTATTCTGAAAAGACAGCAGTGTAAGTAGAAGTAATAAATATGATTTTGCAAGGTTGTTGTTATTGCTAATATTCCTAAGTAAATTTCTTCAGTATCTCCAGAGCTGTGATTTCTGTACTTCTATTGGATATTCTATTCTGAGTACTTTTTCTGAAGCAAAAATCTATCAATATGGTTTGAATTTATGCATGAGTTCTGTTTAATAATCACATTTCATTGTTCATTCAGACTTATTTTCTACTCTGTCTTGTATGGCTGTCATCAGAGGCTTGTGTTTCACAGTTATTACATAATCATGAGAGCCAACATACTTAAATATTTTAAGAACTTTCAGGCAGATCTAGTGTGTCAGCTAATTAGATGAAGCAGTGAACTTTTTGGCTTAATTTACTTCTGACATCATAATTCTGCCACCCAACAGAATTAGATTAATTTCTTATTCTGTTTTTCCCTTTCCAATAGATGACTTACAGATCTCAATTTCATTAAGAGAACAGTCACATTTCAGTAATATTTTAAACTTATGTACAATCACGACTGTAGTCAAATCTGGTACTGTAATTTACTCCAGTAACGCTCAGATTTCTAACTGGCTTTATTTCCTTTCTTGCCCTTTAGGTCATTGATATATTCAAGTAGTATGGTCAGTCAAGCAGAATTTTTTTCTTAGATTCTTTTGTTGTGTTTGTGGTGGGACTTCAACCATCAAGTGAGAGCTGGCAGGTGATTTTGTAATATATATTCTGTATATTCTTGCGGTCTTGTACCTTGTGTCTTGTACTCTTGTATCAAGAATGTACCTCATCTTGCTGAAAAGCAGAGTGATTTGGGCTGCAGTGTTAAGGAAGATGGAAATGACATGATGTTTACATGACTGGTCTGTTAGGAAAAGAAGTAATTCAAAAAGGTCTTCTTTATCCCCACCAAAAGCTTAGCATCCTAGTACTGACCCATGCTCACGTATTGCTGTGGTAGATTACTTTGGAATGGGATATAGAGTGCAGTACATTTTCTTCCATTTGGCTTAATTATTTGGACCACTGATAAACTGGTTCTGCTTTTCTGACCAGATATCCATTTTTGGCCATTTTGGTTCAAAAATAGGGGTAAAGTGTTCTGTTACTGAAATGCTGTAATGCTTTATCAGTATGCACTACTCACTGCTATAGCAAAATGTAATGCTTTTGAAGATCATTCATATATTTCTTTGTGAAGATTTTTAAACAGATCTTTGTATTTATTTTTATCGGCATTGTTTGCTGTCTCAGTAACTCCTAATATATCATGAGTTCAGCACTAATTATTGCGTGAGAACATTTTATGTTTAACTGTGAGAAGAAAAATAAATTTAAGGTAATTGCACTGAGAGTTTTATTGTTTTATACGACTGCTGCAAGTAAAAAGGACATGGTGTGATTTCTAATGTTTGTTTTACTAACTGCCAAAATAGATATATGCCCAGTCTTAGAACTGCATTCTTTTGCTTTGTTTTTGAGTGGGAGTATAAAGGGAAAACTTAAAATAGTAAAGTGTAAGGTTTAGATCTATGTACGTTGTCATTTTTTTTGCCTTTAAAATGCTGGTTCAGTGCATTAGAAATATTTATGAAGGTTACCTTGGCAAACATTTTCCAACCAATGGAATTAAATTACACAAAAGGTTTAGTCAGTCTTCCTAGACCTTATTTTTCAGAATTGACACACCCTTGGCTCAAGCCTTAGTGAAGAGGCTGCACGTATGACGCTGAGAGCAGCATGGCAGCTGTGCCAAAATCCAGAAGTACCATATATACCATGTGGGAAGAGTCCAGTGTCTTTGGTTACAGATTGCCACAGGGCATCCCTGTCTTTGCATTAAGTCAGCAAGTAGCTTCAGGCTGTGACATCCTCAGCCCTTTTGCAGTGACCATGGTATGGCGAGCACATAGTAACCACTTCCAGTGGCTGTTCACCTAAATTACATTCTGTCAGGCTCTTTGGGGTCAAAAATTCTGTGTCAGGCTTTGAAGCACTGAGGAGAGGTAGAACAACTGAGAAGTAAAGCCTAGATTTTCAGTATGTACCTAAATGAGATGCATAAATGCTGATGTAGCTAGAATTGATATTGATATTCAAAGCTGTTCTAAGCAATTCTAAAAACATTAAAAATACGTTAAATAAATACACCAAATGCTTGTTACAGATTTGGTGCCTATTACCTCCAGAGTGTAACTCTTCCTGCCACCCCCTAGTATTATTGATTATAAAACTGCTTGGCCAATGGCAGCTTCAGTGTATCACATTTGCTCAATTTCAAATGGGGACAATATTTCTATGCGCTAAACTTGCTCACAGACAAGGTTAAAAACAAAACTGTAAATGTGGAAAACTGGGCCTGAAAATAGTTAGTTTTAGCTAGAAAGACAGTTTGCTTTCTTACAACTGGTCTGAGTTGCTGTTTTCTTTAGGGATACGTCATGTATGGAATAGAAAGAATTTTAAAGAGTGAAACTGTGTTCATCTAGAGTTAATTTTGCTCAATTATTCCTCCAAGTCAGGAGGTGAGAAAGATAAATCACAGCATTATCTCAACTTTGTCGCGCACATGTTTTGCTATGCAATCAGTCATCTAGAAAATGCTAGTAACATACTCTGAGAGGTAAACTACTTATGAAGAGTTTCCACTGTGTTGGAACCAGTACCTTCCTTGATGCTCAGAACTCTTAACAGAAATCAGTGGGAAGTCTACATGTCTAAGGCTTTCATGGATGAGACCCTTAAATTTTAAGGTCATGGCTGTCTTCTGTCAGATAATGAAAAGAGCTGAATGGAAAGTCGGCTTTCTTTTGGAGCCTGCCGATAAACCTGTACCTATTCTCCCTTCGTCTGTTTCCACATGATCATGTGGGACCAGATCTTCTGCTGATTATGCCCACTTTTAATTGTTTTGCACTATCAAAGTAAATTATAGGAGCAAGCTCATACTTTGATAATACAATTGGAGGTGTATAAAACTGTAAAAGTATAATCAAAGCACAACATTTTAGCTGGTAAAAACCACTGATTCTTCCATTTTTTATTCTTTAATTCAGCCATCTGTTGTCTAGATTCAGTTGCACAGGAAGGATGTAAGACTAATGTATGTTGATCAAAAGACCAAAAAAGAACTACTTCAGAGAACTTGCTGTATTTTAGGACAGTGTACTCTCAATTGCTTCTCATGTTTTGTACGTTTTGTGCCAGTCACAGTGCAGAACACATAGACACCCTTTCTGTCAAAGATGAAAATGTTAGAGCTGTAGTGTTTCTTGAAGTATTTGTGAAAGTTGAAGGGGTGAAATACAAATGATGGATTTATTTTCAGTGGTTCTGGGAAGTGTTCTGAATATCTAATTATCTGATGCTAATGAAGAAAATATCTCCCTCCCTTTTTGAGAGTTTCAAGGTTCACCAGTCTGCACCTTTAGTTTCTCTGTTACATAATGATAGATTGTAATAGTAAGTCGTGATAATTATCTAAAAAAATAAAGCCCATTTGTCTGTGGTAATGTCTTCTAAGCCATGAAAAAAGTCTTCAGATTTTGATAGAAAGTTTACACAAGCCTATATAAGGCAGATGAGTTTTGAGAGAGCTAAATGCATTTAGGTGCTTCACTTTAAAATCTGAATACTAAGTTAGTAATATGTGGTCCTGTAGGAAGCTTTCATTTTCTTCTTCAACATATGTTAAGATATCTCACATATGAAAACTTCAGTCTCAGAGAGGAAAATATCCAACTTACATATTTATATTTCTAAAAGCAGAAAGAGTGACAACATTTCTATTGCATATGCTTTTTAATAGGTAAACAAGGAACTGGTGACTTCCCTTTGACGTCTCCTGAGGTCTTTAAGCAGTTAATTATTGTGGCTTGCTTGAATCTTTGTTGAAATGGTCTAATTTCTACTCTCTCTAATTTAATCTTCAAAGAAAGAAATAGGGGAGAGGAAGACCGGCTATGACTTCCAGATGTAGGTCTGTTTCTTCTAGCGTCTTCTTGCGGAGTCCCAAAAGACTTTTTGACTTCCCTGTACTATGACCCTAGGTATTCACAAGACTTATGTTAGCTTTTTGGGTTTTGGCACTTCAGTCTGTTCATCTTAGCTCTAAAAAATCTAAACTGTATTCATCTTCAAAATCAAAATAAATCAGCTTTGAATAGTTTATCGATTGAGATAATTAGCATTACCTTAAGAAGTCAAATGTGTCTTCAGAAGAACCAGTGTTGTTCTTCCAATGTTTTTAATCAGATAAGACAAAATCTTGCAATATCTTTTATATCTCCAGAAAAGCTTATATATAAAATCCAAATTTGAGAAAAAAAGTATTATCAACTGTTTTTAAATGATGATTTTCGTATCTCAGTGACATTAACTAGAAGAATAACTTACATTGCTCTGGTGTTTAAATACATCTTTTGCATAAGAAATCAACTCATACATATTTAAATTATATTTTATTTTCATACTGAAAACAAATGTAGTGATTTTGGTACAAAATAGGAATGTGAATACTTTGAAGCAGGCTTTTTATCTTGGAATGAAGATGAGCTTGTCCTAATGTAAAAATAAGTAGGTCTTATTTTTCTTGTGTCTCCTAAGCACAAATTTAGGAAAAATACCAACAAAATAATTCATTAATCTATTTTTATCATTCTGTTTATGATCAATAAACTCATTTGCTATGCTTTTAATGATTGTTTAAAGGAGTTTATCATATAGCTATAAATATACAAACCAACATATATATAAAACAACAAACAAGTTTTCAGGTAGAATCAAAGTTACTAGTTTTTTGAAGTATTTTTACATACCATTTTTTCTACAACTTTGGTAACGATGCATACAAAATTCTTACAATTATAGCTTGAAAACATATTTTATGAAATGGTAGAATTTCAGGTTAGGAATTTGGTTAATGAAACAAGTACATAGTATAAATAACAAAGTAAGACAATTATTATTACTTTATCTGTTATCGGGGGCAATCAATTTTACTTATTTTAATTGTGTATTGAGTAGTCTACCATGACTCCAAATCAGATCTTCTAGACCTTAAGAAATAATTCTTAGAAGTGTTTTTCTGTCTTGTGATAAGGAACAAGCATTTCTTAAATAGATAAAGGCCTTTCTATAGTAAACTGGAGTTAGTGCTTTGTCACTTAAAAATGCTATCAGGATAAAAGAGGCTTACTTCTCAGAAATTTCATTTAAATTTTGTTTATTGGGTTGAAATTGGGAGTTT
Source organism: Falco cherrug (assembly GCF_023634085.1). NCBI lineage: Eukaryota > Metazoa > Chordata > Aves > Falconiformes > Falconidae > Falco > Falco cherrug. The sequence continues at coordinate 43,691,922 of NC_073698.1, read as the reverse complement.
AGGACTTCAGGAAAATGCTTGGTAAAGTTTGGGATAAATCATGGGGTAGAGTTGGATTACAGGGTTCATTTATAGCTTTGAGTGTGACAGCCCATTTGTACAGAGTAGCGCAATCAGCTTGATTGTCAGAGGTGCCCAAAGGAGGAGTTTTGCCTTGGATATTTCAATATCGCTCACCTATAATTTGCTGCTCACCTTCATATACAGATTCGGTCCATAGGTGTCTTCTCTTAGACTTTGAAGAGGGTTGGTTTTATTGTTCAAAATCAAAGAAAAAAGCATTCAGGCTTCACCGTAGCTATCTTTGGTAGTGAACATCAAAGAGCGTCTGCAGGCGTGAACTTGTTTTTTAAAGATATGGAAGTCATTGGTAGGTTGTGCATTATGCTGTGGCACCCCGCTTGTGCTTTCTATGCTGTTGTCAGACCCTTCCATACTCATATCACAGCAGTGATTTGAGAGCAGTGTATCATAAGTATTTAAGTTAAGACATTAAAGTTTTCTTACTTTAAAAGTGGCATTTTTTGTGGGTGAATATATTAGAAACACTCCATTTAAAACAGATCATTTTTGTCTATAATGTTTTTATCAGGTTTATGTGTATTCATGGTATGTTTATTTTTATTGTAAATCACAAAGGAAATTTCAAAGAAAAATGGAAGGCACTTAATTTGGTTCTGTGAGCTGAAATAAGACTATTCTTTTTTGACTACTGTTTTTCTTGTAGTTGTGAAAATATGACAATTTTGTTTGTGTTAAAGAAGATGAAAAATCCCAAACCAATCAAAGAAATTATCAAGCTTATAATTTTAATAATGACCTCAGCTCAGGACATTAAGTTGGAAATTAATGATCAGTTAAGGTTAATGACTCAATGCCTTGAGTCATTAAACTCTAAGAAAATGCCCTGTACTTTGATTGGTTTTGGTGTATTAAAGGTAGGTTGTAGAAGTTACAAAAATAGGTATTTCCAAACACAAGGGGAATGAATATGAATGGAAAACAGAGGTATTTTATTATCTACCTCCTTTGCAGTTCCAGCGTAGCTAAAAATGCCATTATCCTTGATTAGATTTTTTGTTAACATAAGGATGTAAGGACCAAAACCTTTCATAGCCACCTTTCTTTCCTGTTTTGAAACAAATGAAGAACCTCAAATGTTTGGCAAAGCATAGGTTAATACTGCAGTGTTAGAACACACATCACCTATTTCTGTGAAGTTATTCCACAATGTCCCCTAAATAAGCAGTTATAGGGTACTGCAATAATACTATGCTACGATCTGTTCATAAGAATACAAGCCTTTGGATATGCATTGTATGTAGCAGGTACATATTTGCATGTAAGTGGGTAATAAGTATTTTCATTGTAATCCGTATCTAATTTGTATGCTACTTACACAGTCCAGGAGATGGAAAGTTGTGTATGTGAGCATTTAACAGGCAGTGAGTGCTTAAACCTGAAGCCCTTTATTTTTCTGTACTGGACAGATGTAAGCTGCTATGATGGCAGTTGCTCAACAATATCTTATAAATAATTCCGAGTTCTTTCTGACATAAAATAGTATATTTAAAGTAAGGTGTCTTAGTGAGATTTTCACTTTAAATAGAATAAGGGTTAAATGATAACTTGACTTATCTTTTAAATGACAAAAAATAAAGAAATTGCAAGACCTTTTCACACATTAGATATGTATTGTCATTTATCATCTAGATATCAGGCTAGCAGTGCGAAGTAATAAAACATATCATCGAAAAATGTGCTATAGGTCTGAATCACTCTTTCATTCCACCTCCCAGCTAACTGTAGTATTAAATCAAACAAGCAGAACATTTCCTTAGGCAGCCATTGCCTTTTAATTTCCTGAAGAACCTTAAAATATCATTCATTACAAGTACTACACATATTTGGTTTTTAAAAGTCTCATAAATCAATAGCAGGCTGACTGTAATAATTATTACAAGTTAGTGCATAATTTTCGTGCTGAAGGCTGCATGCAGAACTTTAGCATATGCAAACGAGGCAATTCAAACTGTGTATAGATATTAATATGAAGAAGCAGGTAACGAGGTGCAGGCTATGAATTATGCATCAAGAGCGGCTGATCTTCAATGAGGAAAATGAATTCAGCATGTAATCTAATTAGTGATGGAAGTCTATTACATCTAACTGCAAAAGCAACCGTCCTTGAAACAAATTTATTTACAGTCCATGTTACCACTTGAAACAACTTTGAAATTATTTGTAAGACAACAGCTTAATTGTAAAAATTTTTTTGTTTGTTTGTTTCAGTTCTAGACCTGGAAGGCCTCCTAAGAGGACTCAAAGTGTCACCTCCCCAGAGAATTCTCATATCATGCCACATTCTGTCCCAGGCCTAATGTCTCCTGGAATCATCCCGCCAACAGGTAGGATCACTAGAAACACCTTCACACAGGCAGTCTTTTGAATTCATGGCTTATATCCACTTGTTAATAAATTAACAGTCTAGGAAACCAGCACCCGCATATCACAAAGGAGTTCCCGTAATGTAACATTATTGCTACATAAACGTATTGTATGTAATGGAAATTGTGGCAGCTCAGTACTTTAAAATACAAATAACTGAGCAAATAATAATACTGTATAATTTTTCCCCCTGTTATTTTTCTTTATAAACAAAAAACCTTTCAAAGCATGTATTAGCTATCATTAGACAATAATCTCCCTATTCATTTTTAATAGATCAAATATCTTCTGATTTTTTGCTGCTTTGCTTGATTAGATAATGTCATCATGAATATAGTTGCCTGAAGAAACCGAGTTAGTTAAAATAACTCCATGCTGCACACACGTCTGTCTTAATTTTTCATCCTGAAATTCTATTTTTGATATGTCTCCTGAGGCCTTATACTAAAGTCCTGTAACAATCTGTTTCTCAAACTACTGTTTTCTTTTGAAAGTTACTATAACATCTCCTAGCAGTGACTTGCTCTTAGACATAGTTACATTAAGAAAGGCTCTGTGGCAGAAAGGAGTTGAACAGAGCCACCTGAAGATGGAAGCACCCAACAGTCAAGCTGTTGTTGGTGGTTCCACCTTCTCTTTCTTCATATTACAGATGAGTTAAATTCTCCCACTTGCTTCTACAGAGCTCAGCTGAGCTTCCGTTTCTTCCCCAGTTGTTTCCTACTTGTTTGCATGGTTCAGTCTCTAGTACTGATTTTCTCTAAGGCAAAGGAACGATAGTAAACCAGACAGATCCAAACAGAGAGGAAGATTACTAGGTCTTGAGGATTGGATAGATGGGTGGGTGTCTGAGCATGTGCCCATGATCACATGTCTGTTTAATTATGTGCATGATCCTTGGCATGGTTTTGGTCACAGATGACTAACATTCTCCAAAAAAAATGCACAGTTCAAGAAATAGCTCATGCCAGAAACTGTTGGCAGTTTGGATGCTAATGTCTTGTCTGGAGGAGGGAGGAAAGTGAAGAGAGTTTAGGTCTCTGGACAAAAGTGGGGCCATGCATCTTTGCCTTGGGGCTCAAGAGCTGCTTGCATAGTGAGATAGAGACATAGCCAGAAATATTTTGTTAGAAATTTACAGTTTTTCAGAAGGCTAAAGATCAAGAGGAGTGACAAAATGAAGAGAAGTCAGACAGCTAATGTGGGTAAGAGAGAGTTATAAAGTAAGCAGAGGGAAGGAGGCATGAGACCGCAAGTGTAGACAAGCATGGGAGGGTGTCAGGCAAGTAAGACTCACAGTGGTAGCCTGGGCAGGTGTGACAGGCAAAAAAAAAAAGAAACACAATTAAAATAACTTACACAGTAGGATTTGCAGGATAAAAACTAGTAAAAGGAATAGAGTTTGTGTAGAGTAAATGCAACATGAGAATAACAGGGTGTATGTGGGGAAAGAACAGAAGTTCTTATAGGGCAGAAGCATTCATGTTTATGAGGGAGAGATCAAAAACTTCAGAAGCAAAGGGAAATTATTTGGGGAAGTAAGGCAGGAAAATATCAAAGAAAAAAAATGCATGTGAAAAGTAGAAAGGAGATGAAAGAAGTCAGGAACAAATAAGCAGGCCAAAAAATGAGAGACAGGAAAAAAACTTTGTCAACAGTATCATTTAGGGTTTTGTGTTACACTTAATATATAAGAGCAGATTGCCTCTTGATATAATATCTTCAGGGTTTTTTTTTTGCATTTTTTGTATTTTAAGAAAGCAACTTAAAACCACAACTAATACCTAAAGTATCCAATTCCTTTCTAGTTCTATAAAGCTGATCATAACAAGTTAATGATAAAAATATATGGTACTAAAAACACAGATCCAATTTCTTAGAATATCAGCCCACAAAACCATGTTTTTAAAATTATGATTAAAAAAAAGAGAAGAAAACAGTTCAAAATCAAAGAAAATAGGCATACATAAGACTATCATTCATTGAATCGTTTTAGGATGGAAATGCTTTCTGAGGCTCTGGCAAAAGAGGAAGGGTTTAAATGAAATAACTGTGAAGACCGAACTGTTTTCACATGATACGGTTTACCACAGCAAAAGGGGTGAGCATGACTTTTTCCTGTTATGGTGGTGTTGAGTCTCAAACAGCACAAAATATGCAAACATCTACACTGTTAGAAGCAAGCTGTAGGCTATAGTGTTCCACTGAGTATGGGTCAGCAAAGGTAAGGAGCATCATGACAGCAGTGCTACCTGATAGCCATTGCAGCATTTTATGGACAGGCAAGGATAAAAAGTAGGCTTACAATCTGATCTTACAAGTTCAAATCAATGAACATTTCTGCCATCTACATTGTGAATAAGTACCAAAAACTAGTGCAGGAGCTCTACCAAGAAAGAACTGCTATAACTGCATTAAATAACATAGGTGCCATTGTTATGTGCTATGACATTAATCAGTAGTAGAAAATTCTTGTTGCTTGGGAACATTTTCCTCCATAGTTTCACTGTATATTCATAGAACCACAGAATAATCGAGGTTGGCAGGCAGCACTGGAGATCACCTAGTTCAACCTCCCCTGGTCAAAGTAGAGTCACATGGAACAGTTTTTTCAGCATTTCATCCAGCTGGGGTTTGAGTATCTCGAAGGATGGAGGCTCTGCAGTGTCTGCAGCCTGTTCCAGTGTTTGATTACTCTCAAAATATTTTTTCTTATTTTGCAATGGAATTTCGTGTATTTCAATTTGTGTCTGTTGGGCAACAGTGAGTAAAGTCTGGCTCCATCTTCTTTACTCCACCCCCTTCAGATATACACATTGACAAGATCTACCCTGAGCCTTTTCCAGGTTGAACAGTCCCAGCTCTCAGCCTCTTTTTGTATGTCAGCTGCTCCAATCCCTTAATCATTTTTATGGCCCTAAAATGACTCTTTGTTTGAGAATTTTATGAAGTTTGAATTTCCTGTTAGGATCTAGCTCTAAGTAGAAAAAAAATAAAGTAACAGACTGTTAAGTGCTCCCCCCCCCTCTTTTTTTGTAACAAATTCTTCTTTTTAAGCTTTCTGATTGATTTAATAATCATAGTATAATAACTAAGTTTCCTTCCTGCCTACAAAAGAGCGTAAGTGATCACACAAACAATTATGTGCTATTTCATGCTCTTTAAGTAACAGATCTGCAATTATTAGGTATAGCTGGAATACACAATGCTATGAGTGGATGTATGATTTTTACTTGAAAATTTTCCTTTTTTGAAATCTGCTGCATAATACAGAAATATACATTTAAAGGTGGAAATCCTAGTTTTTAAATGGGCTGGTTCTGCATGCATTGTTTATGTGCATAAATAATATTGATAGAAAACTGTATGCTGAGACTTCTCATGAATTTTCAGGATTATATATTTTTAAGGAACCCTTGAAAATGTATTCTATTACTGGTCCAATCTGAAAAGCCATGCAGAATATGTTGCATTATCACTTAGACTGGATTGGCTGTAGAGAAGTATTTAGGGTTTAAGTTGAGATTCAGAGACTATATTGAGAAGGAAATAAAATGGAAAAATAGAATAGTATTCCAAGTTGGTTTTTTTAGGGAGCATAAATCGAAGAAGCGAGGATCACCTCTTGGGTGATATTCAGTCCGTTTTATCACAAGTTTCAGAAGTATTACCCACAGTTGCTAATATATCCACAGTCTTTCATTAGGGTCAATTTGCAGAATGTTCCCAACTTCAGAAAAGACTGGTCAGCTGACAAAAAACATTTTAAAATAAATGTAGGACCTTTGAAGGTATGACAAAATGTGAAGTGTGTAGTACCAGAAAATGAAGAGCTTCTTGAATTGTCCAGAGAATTAAAATCTGCCTATTTTACAAATGATGTAGTCAGAAGAAAGAAGAGTTTGGTGTAGGTTCAGACAGGTGTACTGACTTTTCAGGGTTATTAGGATAACACCTTGAAGTCCTTCCAAAACTAGATGGCTCATCATCATTAACTTTGATCTGCATATCTCTGTGTACTGCAGATCTTTTCTTGGCTAATGTGCTTAGAAGGCTTCAAAAGTTGATAAAGTTGAAACAGTAGATAATTGTAAGTAGTCAGAAAAGCAGTGCTGTAATTCTTGAGTGTATGGTATACATTGTGTTATATATTTTTATGTCTGTAGTTGCTATATAACATGTAAAATGGTATTTCCATTATTTGTCATGCAAACTTTGAAAAGCAATTCTGTTTGCTTTTCAGATTAATGTGTTTTGCAATTGTTCTTAAGTATTTTAGGTTTTGAAATTAAAGCCCCTGACTTAATTCTTCTGAAGCTTGGCCTACTGAGTCTGTAATCTAGAGGTGGTGAAACGAGTAACTGTAAAGCTTATTTCAGGAACTGTCTTTCTCTTAGAGATCAAATGTAAAGTGCTTCTGGAAATCACTATTATAAGGCACGATAAGACAACTACTTCACATATCTATATCTGTCCTCTGATAGATATAGATGCATCTTTGTAAATTAAAAAAAGTAATTTCAAAGCACCTTACATGTTTATTACGTTAATTTTACATTAAACTAATCTCAGTAATTATTGTTACTATTATTTTGAACAGATTTGCTTTATGATGGGTACTTCTGTCCACCTATTCCGCATCTGATACCAGACTCTTCTTTTCCAGTGTAAAGATATTAAGCTTCCTCTGAAAGGTTTCATGTGTACGAATTATAACTACTTTAATGTATTAAACTCCTGTTCTGTTTTTTCTTTCTTAAGTGATAATCTGGATATGCATTTTCTAATCTCATCCTTATTTTCTCTCTTGGTACATGCCTGAATCAATAAAAATGTATTCCAACTTCCATCCTGTACAAAACTCTCTGAGCCACGAAACATTTTTGTGAGGGGGTTAGAGTAAGGGAAGAGTTGAAAGGTTCTGTATAGATTATTTCAGCTTGGAGGACAAATGGAGTTCACAGATGCAGCTGTTGATAAAGTGTGGCAACATTTCTGCTGAAGTAGAAGATGGAATTATTTGGTGTTTAAAGAAAGATTAATCACATAATTAAATAATTTCATTTTCTCTGGCTCACAGTTATTGATGTTGTATTAGGCAGAACTGAAAGAATGGTCAAAATATAATTATCGTTGTTATTATATCCACATCATGTTGGATATTGCCAAGAAACAAAATCTGTAGTTGAAAGTATTTTCTCCTGGTAGACTCAGTCCTGTAAGGTCTTAAGAATGTATTTAATTTATGAAAGTGAGCAGAGTTGATTTCTATGAGTATTCCAGGGGCTAGAAATTAAAAGTTTGAGTTACGCTTAGTAATTTTGAGAGGCAGACCTATTGTTCAGTTATTTTATGTAGTGCGTACATTTTGTGATCCTGTGTTGATTCTAAAGATATGCATTAGTAACAGTGAGTAACTGTTGCTTACTTATTTTAAAATGCATTCCATGTTAACATAGTGTTGTAGTTACTAGAATTTAATATTTTTTAACATTAGCATTGCTTTTGGTTGGTGTTATAGGATGATATGCCATTTATCTGTTGGGGCTGACCTAGCTTACTGTAAAAATAAGCAACCAAATCCTGCTTTTAGAGTGATCAACTGTAACCTAATTCAAGAAACTGTATCAGATTACACAAACGCTTTTGCACTTCGTTAAGGAAGTAGTCATTATAATTAATGTGAAAGCTTCTGTCATGTTCACTAGTTGATGTATCAGTGGGAAGATGTACTGACTCCACTCTGTAAATATATTATTTCATAGATTTACAAATCATAATTAAGGTGTAATTCAGGCCACCTGTTGTCTTCTGAAAACGCTGTTATAATTTTGTCATATTTTCATCCTGTTGAATGGCTAGCTATCTTCTACTTTATCACAAGAGGCTTTATGACTGAAAACTGGTTGTGGAAGCTCAGTAGTTTAACTTCCAATGAGTCCATTACATTCACTAGTTAATAATTAAGTTGATTTTCCATGTAGCCACAAATTTTATAAGAATCCCCAAATAAAATAATTGTTTCAGCAACTATTAGGGTAAGAGTGCAAGACAACAGTGGGAGCTGGAGTGCTTAGCTGTATGATCTCGTGCATATGCAAATTCATTGTTTTCTGTCTTGATATTTTACCTCTCAACCATCTTTTGAAATGCTGTGTTAAAATGAAACTTATATAGTGCTTGAGCAGATAATTCTGTCATATAAGAATTTGTTTTGGGGCCCCAGTAGTCAAAGGATCAGATTCCTGTGAACATTCAGTGACTCCAGGAGCAATTTGTAAGAAAATAGGACGGGACTACATGGTTTGGAAGTATGGAAGATCTCCAAGCAGGCAGATTATAAAGGGTCTCTGAATCTAAAGCCATTTAACCACATTTGCTCTTGACAACTATTTTCTTTGTAAACATTTTTGAGCATGAGAAGGCTTTTGAGTCTCTGCTTACAAAAAAACCTATGTAGCCATTACTTTTTTCAGTCATAAAATCTTTATAAAACCAAGAATTGCGTGCAGAAATAGAAACTCATTAACAAGTTTTGATTAATAAGAACTTGCACATTTTGCAGTATTATACCATACAACACTACACATACTCAAAGCCTACAGGATACTGTTGAAAGACAGTGCGAGAGAATCAAACCTCATGCAGGTTTACCCACTGCCTGTTGAGAGGTGTCCCTGGATTGAACTGTTTCCAGAAATACTCCCAGCTTTTTTGATAGAAAGGGAACAAACTAGTTCACTTCAAAAGAGGCTCTGGGTTTGCAACTTTAAGCAGTGAGAATAGTCAGCTACTGTGGCACACTGAAGATACTCAAGAAGGAACTGAAAGACTGGAGTTATTTTATAGTGTAGTTATAAGCTAGAGAATCCTCTCTTCTTCTATTTGCACCTTATGACTACTCATTCAGTATTAGTTTGTGCTATGCACAGTTTTATTACCTTCCAGAGAAAGAATCTGAGATAAGAATTTTTTGTTTCGTCCTGGATCACAGAATAATTTTGCCTTCTGAAGGCTAAGGGTGTAAGTGTATTGATTCGTGAATTTCCCCATAAGAATGATATTTCTGTACCTGTTATGTAGGATCCCAGTTGAAGGACCACATTCTGTGAAGATGAATTATTAAAAGATATTAATAAAGCCTCTAATGAGGTGTGATAGTTTTCATATATATGTAGCTGTGCTAAATCAGGGTAGATTTAACATGATCAGAAAAAACAAAATGTTTCTGACTTTCGAAGCAGCCCTCACCCAAATTCCAGTTTCTTGTGTCATATCATAAAAGTATGTTAAACATCTCAGGGAACAAGACCCCCGCTTTTCAAAAGGAGGTATTTCATCATCAGAGTTTCCTATAAAACAAATGACATGCAAACCAAACCAAAATAAATAAGAATAAAAAAATCACCAAACTCTTGATACAAAACAAAGCAATTAAAATCTTATTAAAGGCAGGTATGTGGTGAAGTTATCAGTGAGTAAATTTAGACCTGGTAATGGAAGTGTTTGCTAGTGATTGCTATAGCTTCTGAATTCCAACATACTGTTATTTGTAATTGAAATAAAAAAAGTTATTGAAAAGATACATATTGTAGAGTACACCGATTGTTTCAGAAAATTAAATTATTCAAAATGTAAGCTTACCAATTGTGGCAAATACTGAGATTGTCTTGTAGTTCAGATTTCAGGCAGTCTTTTAATAGAAAAACATCAAGTTTATCGTGCTCCAGTGTTCGTAGTTTTTCTTAAATAAACCTGGTATTTTCCCAACCACTCTTGCTTTCTAATGAGAAAATTTAGCCAAAATAATCCAATGTCCAATCATTTCTAGGTAGTTCGAAACTAACCTTTTACAGAGCTAACAGTGCATTGCTGTTTTAAACGTCAAATATGGAGTATTAATTTATTAAACACTGCCACTAGTTATGAACCTGAGCTGCTGAATTTGTGGCATCTCAGTCTTACAAACATTTTATTCTCTGCCTTAACAATGTTGATTGCTATAGCAATATAGTAAGATGGTACTTGTTAGAGTTAAGTGTAGCAAGATCTGGTACAAAGCTCTGTTTCATCACATTGCTAACAATGTTCTGTGTCATCACAACGACATGGAGTTCTTGAATACTATCAAGGTTCCTATCTCCTTTCCTGTAGAATGAAACTACTTATGTCCTTGCATGACATGATCAATGAAGGGTGAATGATTTTTTTTCTCCTCATTTTATTGCAATCAATAAAAAAATACTTCAAATTTATATATTCCAAAGTTATGGTCCTTGATTTCATTGTCATATATTTGGGGATTCTCTAAAGTACAGGAAGAAACTGCCGCTTAATATATTTGACTTAATTTTGGAATTTTTAGGGGAGGTGGTGTCAAATATTTTTTAGTATGCTTGTCTGCTGGTTATGAATGATGTATGCTGTGGAGTTTTCCAGATCTCATGCAAGGACTTAAACATGAAGGGAATATTCAGAGAAGATGTCAGGTATATTTTCATTATATGATATAAGATGTAGGTGAACTTAAGAATTTACTCAAGTAAATGATATCTTCAAGAAAAGTATGCAAGCAAACATTATTGTATCTGGGCAGCTTTAGAAGACTACAACTCAAGAAAAATAAAAGAGTGAACTAAGTACTATATTAATTGATCCTATTAATATTTGGGTTAAGTCATCTGTGTTTGATAACAGTTCAGAAGGGTCAAGCATCTAATTCTCACATCATATCTAGCCTTTCAGGCTACAAGCTTATCAAGCACAAAATTAACTTAGTCAGTTTTCCAAGGAGAACCAGTCACTATGAGTCGTCCTTATGACTTACAGCTCTAGTAACTGCCTGCATGAATTTTGTAAGACAAGATAGCATACTATCAGAATTATAATGAATCCACTATCAGTTGTTCACAGTGCACTGTATTGTTGTTGTTACTAATATTGTCCTGTGCAATATATTAGAGCTATTATAAAGTAGTCTTAACTGGGAGAAGGTTTTTGAAGAGGAAGGTTGTTCTGGTTCAAGTCCTGGGTTCAGGATTCCAAGGCCAGATTGTTGTTCAAACTTGATTGCAGATTGTCTGCAAGTTGCTTAATGTTTTTCTTCCTGTTTGGAAATCAGAGAGTATCTATGTCAAAACTGTATTGTGATGTGAAGTTAAGCACATGGAAAATTGTGCTGATGAACTGTATTGCAAATACAAAATGATCTGTCAGTTACTGCTTATGGACCTGCCACCAAGAGCTTGCTGTTTATGAAAACCTGAGCTGTTGTTCTGAGTTTCCACATGTTGTGGTTTAACCCCGGCCGGCAACCAAGCACCACGTAGCCACTTGCTCACTCCCCCCGACCTGGAGGGGTGGGGAGGAGAATCAGAAAGGAATGTAAGACTTGAGGGTTGAAATAAGAACAATTTAATAATTTAAACAGAATAAAGAGATCAGAACAATAGTAATAATAATAATAATAACAGGATGGAAAGGTGGGGAAAAGGGTAAAATCCAAAGGAAAAGGGGAAAGGGAAAAAACCCAAGTGATTCACAGTATGACTGCTTACCACCTGCTGACTGATGCCCAGCCAGTCTCCAAACAACGATCCCCCCCAGCCACCCTCCAAATTTATATACCAAGCATGACGTCCCATGGTATGGAATACCTCTTTGGCTGGTTCAGGTCAGCTGACCTGGCGGTGTCCCCTCCCAGTCTCTTGTGCCCCTCCATCATTCTGGCTGGCAAGGCACAAGAAACCAAAAAGTCCTTGACTTAGTATAAATATCACCCAGCAACAACTAAAAACATCAGTGCGGTTATTAACATTGTTCTTACATCAGAGCCAAAACACTGCACTGTACTAGGCACTAAGAAGAAAGTTAACTCCATCCCAGCTGAAACCAGGACACCACATGTTCAAACTCCTGAGTTTGAGAACCTCATTGTGCTTTCTTAGGTGAGAAGTCTTCTTTCATTCCTTCAAGATGCAGAAATAGGTAGAAATAGGTAGAAATGTTGCGGTGTGCCTGAGGCAGCAATTGGAAAGGCAAAAAGAGTGGGATGGAAAGGGATAGGAAGGGAGATTAAAAAAGTGTGTGTGTGTGATGGAGGGAGAGTGAGAGAGTGAGAGGGAGAGAGAGGGAAGGGGGAGGAGGAGAGGGGGGAGAGAAGAGAGAGTTCTTTATGAGTTGATTTATTTAACATAATACAAGTTTGTTTGCTGTTTATTAATTCGTGACTACTGAGAGGTAATAAAGCTACATTGTTACAGTATTTGTATCATTGCTTACAGGGGTTGTCCTCTTTTGACAGTGTGTATATGGAAGCCTGCATTTTGCTTTTCTGAAATGTTTTTTAATTACAAATGTTTTACAAGTAACTCTTAAATCATCTCCTTTCAATCCAGGCATAATTGCAAAGATATACTGTTCAATCTGCCATCAAATAATAAACTGTTACTGCTACTAATATTAGAGACATGACTACTATGGGCATTTAGAAAAAGGAGGAGAACATTACTGTTACTACATTGCTTTGATGAGGTCATCAATTAGTCATAGAGTAGAATCAGAATAGACTCATAGAATCATTCAGGTTGGAAAAGACCTTTAAGATCGTCAAGTCCAACCGTTAGCCCATGACTGCCAAGCTCACCACTACAGCATGTCCCTAAGTATGGCATCTATGCATTTTTTAAACACTTCCAGGGATGGCGATTCCACCACCTCCCTGGGCAGCCAGTTCTAATGCTTGATAATGATGTTCCTGGCTATTAAAACAGTAACATGCTAGGACTGAGTATGCTGGGGAAAGGAAAACTGCACCTAGTCAAGACAAAATTAATAATGTCACTGAGTCATTTTAACTTATCAAAATCCATAGCAATGGCAGATAGACAGACAGTGTACTGACGAGTTTTACTGAAAAGTAAGATTTTGTCAACATTACCTTCTTGTTAGGTGGTGGCTGAGATTTAGATTGACATAGGGGAAGTAGAACAAGTTGCAGGGAGTGTTTTAAATGGGAGATGCATCTACTAAATTTCCTTTTCTCTTTATTCATTATGCTGTCTAATATCACAGGCACTAAGACCCCACATATGGTTTTAACAATCCAGTTGCCCTTATTGAGAGAATTAATAGAATGTCATTGCTTTCTGCAGACTACTTTTTTTAAAGGCTGTTTCTGGCACTTATAGTGAAAATAGAGAATACAAAACATGAGGTGATTTCAGCTGCATAGCCCAATACTCTCCGTTTATGATTACATAAGGTTACTGGAGCTACCTTGTTCAAAAACATGAAAATAAGGGTAGGATATTAGATAACATCACTACTAAAAAGGATGATGTCACTTCTATGCTTTCTTTTGACAACAGACTAATTCCTTAATTCATATGGTATGATGTATCAGTCCAGTATACAGAGACCTAGATATAATTACCATATTAGAATACTGACTCTGTAATGTCACTTAAGCTTGGACTTCAGATGGCGAGAAAAGCTACTTAACACAGTGCAATGATAGGTTTTCCCTATATGCTTGCTTAATAAATGTATGTGAATATGGGAATAAAAGGACTATGTTACTTGGGCAATTTAATAACCAGGTAACTTAATGCATCACAACAGTACATTCCTTTCGCAAGTACAAGACTACCACACAAAGACAAAAAAACAAAAAACCTCCCAAATGGTTTTCAGCATCCCATCAGTATGCAGTGCAAGTATCTGAGAAGAGAAAGGTGATTTCTTGTGAATCAGTACATTTGTTTTGAAAAGTATCTCAAAAGATTCTAGTAGATTAATATTTCATTCAAGTGGAAGAAAGCAGTGTTTCCTGTGCACTCATTCACTGTGTGACAAAACAATTTTTAAAGTAATTTTTTTCCTCTATTGAAAGCTCAAATTATATTCGGCCTTTGAAGTCTCAGATCTACAGATGCTGAACACACTGAGGACAACATACTCCTAGAGGTGAATGGCAAAAAATATAGCACTTTTGCCTCTATAGTATATAACAATGTGAACTTCATGCTTGTGGAATATGGAATAATATTATGAAATAGGATTTAGCTGTTGGTTTGTTGGTTTTGGTTTGGTTTTGTTTTTTTTTAATTACAGCCGCAAGAACTTTTTTTATAAAATGTAAATGATTTAGATTTCTCTTTAAATTGATTTTTAGTGTCACCTGGGCTAAAATTTTATATGGAAAGACTGTTATGAGGAGGTGACATATATGTAGAAACAAAATAAGTAAGTATTATAGTAGATAACTCTTAAGTTAAATGAAAAAAACCCTGAATGCTTACACTGTAGGAAGGTCAGGGCAAGAGCGTACTATTTGGGCCACTGTTCCTGTAAAGAATATGACTTCTATGGCTGCATCTGTACCAATAAATAAAACAGTTCAGAGCTGTTCTTTCTCTTGCAGGTCAGGCTTGCATCCTGCAGCTTACAACTGCCGGTCTAAACTCTTTTTCCTATTACAATCTTTCCCCCACCTAAAACCCCCAATAATTCATCTGTATCTTCTTCTAAAGAAGATTTTCCTAGCCAGTTCTGTTTCTTGTACTGTCCATGGCCAATTACAGAACACATTCTGTAAGTACACTACAAATTTAGTACTAGAATGAGTATTTCATTTGTTGAGTTTCTAGTATGCTTTTTGTTTAAAGAAACTAGAAGCAAAGTTTTTATGGAAGTTTTATGTTTTATTAGACCAAGTGCCAAAAATTTACAAGCTTTTGGAACACAAGCACTTACCCGTGTCAGCTGAATGAAGTTAATCACTACTGAGATCTAAAAGCATCTGAAAGCAATTAAAAATGCTTATATGGAAATGCTGTTTTAAGTATAAGCAACTTGGTGTCTCCACATTTTGCTGAATAGCTGGATGCCATTTGTCCAGTGCATGTTAAAGATGATGCCTTTTTTTTGTTAAAATCTCTTGCCGTATACCTTTTTTTTTTTTTTTTTTTTTTTTTTTAAAATCCTTTAATTGCTTTCTTCTTTACTCCAGGAGAAGGCTCTTGCTGTTTTGAATTTACCTTTCTCCTTTTTCACTCTTGTTCTGGAGGTCCCACATTAACTTTCTGATGATGAAGAAGGAAAAAACTGTACAATTTTCTATATGTATGGTGCCCTTATCCCTGTGCACAAAAAGAAGCACTCAGTCCAAACATGTGATAATTACCATATCCACATCCACTCAGAAATTCAAGGAATTGTTAGCTGATTTTGCACTTCAAAACGAATCTTTTGAATTAATCTTTTTTTGTGGAAAATTTAAGGTCATCATGAGATCAGCAGTTACACCTACATGCCTTGTAACTGCTACTTTCTGAGTCTTTAAGTTACGGGTAATTATTCACAAAACAATAATAATTAACAGACTATTGTCTGCATAATTTTCTCAAGAAAAATATTTGCTTTTTAAATTACTTTAGAATTGTTAGTTGCTGTCTTTACCATGTCAGTAGAGTTTGTTGTTATTATTATTATAGTATTTTATGATCTATTTTCATGGTGTTTTGTTTTTCATCTATTTATTTATTTATTTATTTAAATATCTACTGTTACCAGGAATGCATTTGCTGATATCAGTTAAAAAATTAGGTTTGGTATTGAGAAGCTGTATCATCCCAAAATATCTTGAGTTCCATGTCACATGCTCTGAGCAAATATTTACTCTTATTCTATAAGAACAAGTATTTTAGAATTTCTTACAGATGGTCTCAGTTCTCACCTTTGTTTCTGACTTCTTATTTCCAGCTCTCCTCTAAAAACTGATAGAAGGACTAGAATATGTAATTCTTTATCCATCCTAATTTGAGGCATTTTCCTTAATGAGCACTGGAAATTTCTCTGGTGCCAGGTTACACAGATTTTGCTTTAGTGTGAATTTTAACTATATAAACTGTGCCTTATAAACTCACAGAACAGTGGTAGGAGTGAATATTTTAATTTATCGTCCTTCTTCTCACTCCTTTCTCAAATCTACTTTATTTAATATTCAGATTTATTTCATTAAATCTTTAATAATGCAACAAAATATTTTTGGAACAGGTAACAATAAATGAGGAATAACAGTAAATCGTAACAAGATTTTCCTTGGGTTTTTTTTCCCCCCTTACCATTCGTTCCAACTATTTTAATTCCCTAGTCCTGTATAGCTGACCAGGCAAGAGTTTCACAGAACTTTCTTTGGCAAACAGACTGGTACTTCAAAAGCTAAAAAGTACCAGGATTTTGTACTAGTAATAATGATGTACTTTTTCAGAGGTTTTCTTTATTTTTCAGACTGTGGTTTTTATTAAGTAATCAAGTAAGTTAATGGATTCAGTTGGTAGCCCAGGTTAAAGTAGGGCATAGGCAAAACAGAAGGATATTTAATGTAGTCCTTATATAACTTGTAATCAAGCTGGGTGAAGGTTATTGCCGATGGATTTAACTTAATTTCTGTCTCACATCTTCGACTGTTTAAATTCAGTGTAGCCACAGAAACTGTATTTGCTGTGCCGTTGGAAAGTCATTTTTTCTTTGTGTAAAAAATTTGTGGTAAAAGCATTTTTTAGGGTTTGTTTTATTTTTTTTTGCTGCATAATGCAGAACTGTTTATATAACCTCTGAGATAACATGGGCTTTTTGAGTTTTATTTGAATCTGCTTCATTGCTTCTTTTAGAATTATTCATGATTTAATTGTATTTATTCACTTAACACAGATCCATCTGTGGCCTGCTCCCAGTAGAAGACTCCTCATTTCATCCTCAGTCACTAAATGCTAGCATCTCATGCATTGCTTAGCTCCATCTCACTTTTTGTATGGTGTTGTTCCTATGGTTACTTAATGTGATTCTTTCAACCAGAGTTTTTTGTTTCACTTTTTATGTCGCTTTGGTATGGTTTCTGCTGCCCTGACTTTATCTCTGTATTCAAAAGTCAGTTTATCTTACATGATACGCTGTCTTCTGATCTCGACATCTTTTTCAGAGATGTGAAAAATTTTGAAGTTGATTATATCCTAATAAACTTTGGCAGGGAGGCAGTACTGATATCATGGCATATGGTATGATGCTGCTTCATTTCTTTGAAAAGTTTTGATTAGGCCACTAAATTTTATACACTACTACATCTTTTAAGTACAATATATATACACGCCTTCCATTTTTCATAACAAATTGATTTTGAGATTCCTCTGAATTCTTTCCCCTTTAAATTCCTTTCTGTTTTACACTGTTGTTTTATCATAAGACACAAAGCCAAATTAAAGCAAAGATGCTCAGTTAAATTTCACTTACTGGTTTTGCTTTTAAGTCTATAATGTGCATGTAGAATAGAATAAAATAGAATGGAATAATTAGTTCAGTTGGAAGGGGCCTAAATGATCATCTAGTCCAGCTGTCTGACCGCTTAAGATCTGCCCCCAGATTAAAGCATATTATGTAACTATATTTTTTCAAGATTATTTGTTTAATTGTGGACACCTTAATGCTGATTTATTCTTTCCCTTACTCTTAGCATGTTGACCAATTGTGAATCCTTTATCTCACCAGCCTGGCTAATCCAGTAAATCTGAGGGGAATGCCATTAGGTAGTGTTCTGTTAAAGAAAAAGTTAAAAACTAAACACTGGTAGATACATAATTTGCAAATGAAAAGGGATTTTCAGTGCTAACATTGCTCATTAATTCTCCCAAATGCATCTTATGTTCATTTTGCCAAATGTCTGAAGAAAATACGGACTTGAATTCTTACCCCTTTTTTCCTTAGATTCCTCCTGCTTCCTAGCTGCTTTTTAGAATTTTTTCAGTCAATGTGATTATTTTGAATTGCACTGCTTTTTGTTTCATATACTGCATACATTTTCTAGAAGAAACCTCAGCACTGAGAGGACAGCTACTTTATGAGAAATCTAGCTTTGTGTAACTGCCACAAAAAAAATTCAAAATTTCAAGACTATTTTGACAAATATACCTTCTCATGCCATCTCTGCATGAGGTGTTTACAGTAACAAATTGTTTAAAAAATACCTGCTAAATGAAAAGTCACGATTTTATCATAACATGAAAATACTAATTGTGGTCCACAGGGTCAAAGAGGACTCTTCACAGAGACTATCCTATTAAAGATTGTCTATAAAGAGAATTTTGCACAGATCTTTCAGAACTGTAATTATGATGAAAGGTTTGCCTTTATTTATTTATTTTTTTAAATAATTTGGTTTTCTTCTTAATATAAGGTTCCCATCTGGTTTACAGAGCTGGAATTCCATAATTCTCACCAGCATGCACAATGGGCATCTCTTTGATCTTTCAGGACTCCACCCTCCATGTTTGGCTGTTACCATCTACTTATTTCTTGTGAAATATACTATGTAAGATCACTTTCTTTAGAGAGAGAGCACTGCTTTCTAGGCACAGATGTTAAAACAGTTTCAGCCTGTCCTGAATTCAAGCCAGAAGCAGAGAGAAAGCTGGTAGATTTTCCTAAGTTCTTTTCAGAGCTGGAAATAATTTCAGATACTTCTCCCTCTTTGGTCTGCCACTGCCTTCAAGAAGGTGAAATTAGGAGCATAATTACAATACCAAAGTGATCATTCATTGTCAGCCTGGGTGCATCGCTACTATTCCTGAGTTAGTACTTCTGTGTGGTGCATGTACCATGTGAACATTCTAATTCAGATATCTCAGTACTATGCTCCACTAAATGAAATAAATAGGCCCATAATCATCACTGAGTATCATCCCTTTAGGTTTACTCAAGTGAACAGAACTACGTCTTTCTGAGCATGTTTGAGATTCTCTGTATGCTCTGATGAGTTAATATTTTCAAGTTTTTCTATGCAGCTATAAAAAGCACAGTGATATGGTGGATTCTGTATTATATGAAAGTGGCTGGGACTCTTGCTGATGTTTTACTCTGCAGCTGATTTCTACCCCTGATTCAAGACTTAGCAATAACTTTTGGGACCAACCACTGAATGCCGTGTTTAGTAGAGTTCCTACTGATAACCCTGCTACTGCTGATGGGGGCCAGGTTTTATCATTAATCCAACTGGGAAGGACTCAATCCAGTAGATGCTTTAGATTCTTTAGCAATATGTACTCTGACATTAAATCTATGTTTTGGTTAAAAGATGAATGTTATATTGTGAAATCAGTTTTCCTCTTTAATTTGATTTTAATGGAAGTGGAAGAAGGGAAAAAAAACCCAAACAACATGGCAAAATACTTGACAGAAATTGATGGAAGGTAAAGAGAACTAATAGACTTCAAAGTGCATTTTACTCTTGTCTTAACCATCAAGATCTATTTTATTAATTTTTGTGTAAAAATAGTCATTGAAAGAAAGAAGGCAAGAAAGAATGTCTAATAGAAATTGTTTTCTTCTTTAAATAACAGTACAAAGCATGTATTGTTTTGAGGCTTACTTTATTTTGCTGTGATTTTAATATTTAAACTTTTTAAACTTTTATAAAGTAGAGATTTTTAAAAAAAAGTAGGTATAACGGATGCTGAGTTAATTTTGTAGTAGCTCTTTTTGAGCCTAAAACTAATTTTAAAGGAAAGATGTACCTAGAAATAGAATTCAAAAGCAGCAGAATCATTACATTTCCTTAGAAATGGCAAGCATACAGGTAAATATCCTAACCGTATTTTCACTATCTGAGGAAAGAAACTGATTTTCCCTACCTTTAGCCATCTAAGAAGTTAGTTATCAAGGAGGAGATTCATCTGCTAATATGTCTGAAATGTAGCTGTTGAAATCTTAGCAAGTCATCTCCTTTCATAGCCATTGGAAAGTAGCAGACATCTCTAGAGAGTGATACATCTTGGTATAAGACAGGCCACATGAATCATCCTCTGGAAGTGCCTGTGTCTCTTCACTGACTATAGGCAACCTAGATGAAGAGTTTGGACTGAAGCTTAGATTTTAGAAGGGTAATGTTAAATTAGATGGGTGAAGGTGTCAATGTAGGTAAATTATTTTAAAAGTGTTGATACAAAACTGTGGCTATACATTGTCCGTTACATGAATCTGTGGAAATGGTTGATATTTTTTAAAGTATTTGAAGAATGTTATGGATATAGTAATAAAAAGAAATAAGAAAATTTCTATTTTTTCATTTGCACAAAATGTGTATCACACATGCAATTTAGCGAGCAATCAAATCACATTTCAGTCAAGGGCTGAAACTTCTGATATCCCTCTGGATTCAGTGTGAATTGTGTCTGCTGTTGGGTTCTGGTAGCTGCGTTCATGACATAGCGTGTATATATTTTAATACGCTTAAAAAACTGAAAAATCTTTTCTGGTGATAATTAATTAATATGCTATTTAAACAACCAAATACATGGTATTTCTTTATTTTAACTCCAATGGGATTACTGGCTTTAATTTTAGTGTAAGAACAGTCCTTCAGTGCTGTAAACAAGAATAAATTAGTATAAAATTTTTGCTTATTTATAATGTTCCAGTGAACTAATATTAATCTTATTGGAGTTTTTTGAAGTAGGCTTACTACTATCATCCTGCTCCCTATAATTTCCTAAAGCTATAATGCCAGATTCTTTTAGAAAATAATCCTTAATGATGCAAGTAACTCTACACTGTTCCCTCTAAATATTATACACTATTCCCAAACCGCCAAAAACTCCAAAGACTATTTTTCAAATCCAAATCAACATTAAGTGAACTTGGAAATGCAGCTATCCAAACTGGTAAGTGCTGAATTCCATCTTCCCTTGCTGTCGCAGTTCCTCCTTAAAAATGCCATATTTGGTACATTGTCTTCGTATTTTTTTTCAGTGCTATATGGGAGGACTTTAATTTCAAAATACATAATGTCCCGCAGAAATTTTCAGCATGTTGAAACACAGAGAGAATCAGAAAGATCAGATCTGTCTGAGCTCTCCAGTCTGTAGCAGTTGTCCAAATCTAGTTTTGTTTATTAAATATAGATGTAATTTTTCATAACATTATTAGAAAGAAAATGCTGATAATCCAACTGTCCAGTTATACTTGTTTAAAAGGATGAATGTTCAGTTTGAATAGTAAATCTGGACACATTAATTATATTAGAAGTTTATTGGCCTTTTGTTTTTATAATCTTTATTTTTTCCACAGACACCAGACTAAATTTGGTTTCATATCTATTAAAGGGAGAACTTATATCCATTTTTGTGTAAGTAAGAATGTACCTTACAAACCTTTAAAAAAATTCACAGATGATCACTTCTTAGGCTGCAGATTGCTTTTATTTTATTTTGTCAGTGTTTTGAGTCTTCTAATCTGTATTTGCCTACTGTGTTTCAAAAAGGGAATAAAATTGGTTTTGTGATACATTAATGTTTTATGTAATATTCCATAGAGAACATTAAATAAAAATAAAAGAAAAAGGTTGACCTCTAACACTTACACCCATTTCTTATGTCAAACTGGGAGATGTTGAAAGCCCTATATGGTCGTAACCCTTCTATCTAACTGTGACCCTCCTTAACATTAAGCAGGTGACTTGATTAAACATAAATCAGGCATAAAATGCCCTGCATGAGGCAGCACAGTGAATCAAGCAAATTATCAAATGGCAAAACTCATTCTGTGCTCTGGGCAATGTAAGCTGCCAGCACTTATACATCAAAACTTCACTCAATGTAAGATTGATTTTATTTTATTTTGTTTATTTTAATTCCCTACAGCAAGCTGTGTTAGTCGTGTAAAACGCTGTCTGCATCATTACGTTCCTAAGAAATGCTTTTCTTGTTTAGCAAAGGCTGATCACAATCTTAAGCAATGTAATCTATCTAAGACTAGATATGCTGCACTCTGTAGTGGGTTCTAGTGGAGCTGATATTTTGTGCATTAATATCAAAACTTAAGCTTCTGCGATTGTATAGATTTTTTTGTTTGTTTGTGTGTATGCACACTATCAACTTTATCAAAAATACGAGCACCAAAGGGATAATGTTATAAAATTGAATCACCAGTAGCCATTGAGGATATTTTCCAGTTTCAGTAAAGATGCTGGGATTAAAGCATGTAAGTCCAATCTTAAGGCAAGAATGTATTTTTATGTAAGATGATACATGTCTTCCTTTCACAGTTGCTTTTTATGCTGCCTTAAAACATGTCAAAATAATCCCCAGCAGAGGAGCCTAAAAGGAATGTCAGCTCTGTGGTTATGTAAATCGAATTGAGTGCTTTACAGCAGGTTTAAGATTTTTATAACTCAGGAGTTGTTAACAGCCAGCTGGTTTGTATCTGTTTTTTATGGTTATTCTTGTCATAGGCAGCCTCCACAATTTTTAATTATATTTTATGGTATGTGTTTTCCCTCCTCTTGAATCCCACAGCCACTCTTTCCTTCAAAAGATATTTTCCACTGGGAAGAGGAGAAGCATTGCTTTGGGACTCCATCATTAGAAATACTGTTGTATAATTACCTCCTGGTAACAACAGTGGAGTGTGAATCTCCATCGCAGATCTTTAACTTGCTGTGCCAGGATGGAAATCTGTAGTATTCTGCATACCCGGTTAGGATGTGATGGCTGCAGCCCTTAGCTCAGACTGTTGTTTTCCGTTTTTAAAGAACTGATTTACAGTTTTTATTGCATTCACAATGCAAATTCCTCTCTGCTTCACACTTCAGGTTTTAATACATGCTTTGTGCTTTGCAGATTTGATCACATTCCATGTTCTGGATCACCACTCATTTTGTAACATACCTTCTCAAAAATGCCATATTTTTTATTTATTTTAGTGACTTTAATGGTGATACTGGGCAAACGTAATCTTTTAAATATTTTCATAGCAGTGTAATTTCAAGACTACAATCTGATACCCGTCTGGAGTAGAAATAATTTGAAATATACAGAAGAGCACTTTTCTCTGTCTGAAAGTAAACACACCATGCCTGACAGCCTGAAAAGCCAAAGCCTTATTTTCTATTTGACTTTGAGAAGTTATGAAATATTTAGTTACATATAACTGTTAAAACATTACCAGAAACTATGCATTCTTGAATGTTTTACAGCGTTTTGTGAGTGTCCTCCCTCCGCGAAAGGAACTGGACTGCTTTCTAATTGTCTTTAATGGTAGATCCTCCTATTGAAACACCTCCTTTCCTTGCCGATGTAATGATGTAAGAGCGAGAGTCTTAAATAATTGATCATATGGAGAAAGCTGTTTGTTAGATGGTTAAAAGACTGTTAAGCTTGGCAACTGTAAGATAACAGAAACACTACTATAAGCCTTTTTTTAGGTGAGGTTGAGAAAATTAACACTTGTTTTTAGCTACAGTCAATCTCACTTGAAAAGCCTACTTTAAAAGTGTAAAGGAAATAATGTATGCTTTTGTATTGTATTCCAAAAATTGATTTGTTTAATCCAGTTTCATTATTTTAACAGAATGAAATCAATAGAAGTATTATCATCATTCCTAATATATTCAGACATTATGACTCTATAGATCTTCTTGTATTACACAATATTATATTTAAATTTGAATGTTAAGTGTTTATTCTGACCCACTTATGGTCTAATGCCTAATGTCAGCAGCTTCTGAACTACAAATTCAAATCTCTCTCTCTACTGTGTTGGTTTTATATTAATTTCAAGAGCTACACAGTAGCATACCATGTAGCTAAATATAAATACACAGGATAAGTACTCATTATCAGAATTAGTTTATCTGGTAGAATTTTCTTTTTTTAATAGAATTCAATAGGAAATTCAAACATCCTCAAAACAGCTTTAAAACTATGGGGCTGCTGAAAATGGTGTTTGGATATCAGTAAAAAATATCTTACCAAGATAGATTTTGAACATTTTATCGTATAATTTTTAATTTTTTCCAATATTCATCTTATGTGATGTGATAAAGTTAAGAATGTGTAGGAAGTGTGAAGGTACAAATAACAACAACAATAAGGAAACTATTGCTTCCAAATGCATAAGATAGGGGTGCAGTCAGTGCAGAAATGATACAATAGGATAGCATATACTAAAACTACAAGGTATGTTGTTTTTAAAAACACATTATAGATATGTAGATACATAGTATATATATTTAAATAAACAAAACAGGAAAACTCATAGGCCTTATATTTACCAGGTTAGATATATACAAGATGTTTCATGTTTTAGGAGAGAGTACTGCAGCTATAGTTCGTGGCTTCACCTCGCACTTACCCCAGGCAGAACTGCCTGTATTTGCTAACTGTGACCTGCAAAATTAATCATCATTTCTTTCTTCTCTAGGGCTGTTGAGGACAGTATGTGCTGTTTAACAATATTTATTTGTTCGGAGTTACAAAATATATCTACAGATGATAACTTGGAAACTAGAACTAATATACTGGATTTTTAATTACTTCTTGTAGCCATATTTTAACAATTTGAAATAGAAATAATTCTATATTGAAAAACCTCTGCTTTAAGGCAGTACTGAGCCTGCCCTGAAGTCTACATTTGGTTACTAATAAAGGTCTCAGAAAACGGATAGATACCTGCACATTTGAATTGGACAGTAGTATTTCAAAGAAGATATTTTTTGGGTGTTACTGTCTGGTCTGCAGTACTTGACCTGCTTGGAACAGTTCATTTCAATAAATAAAAATACACAGTTTTGATTTAAACTTTATTAGAGAGTTTCTATAGTTGTCTGATATTATCCATGAAGGTATTTTAGAGGAACAGTCTGTGTCAGGATTGTTTGAACCAATCAGTCTGGAAAAACACATCAACAAATGAAGAAGCTGTTGTTACTTAAGGCTTTAATGCATTAACTTATGCTAGATGGACCTTTCTGTGAGAATTTTCCCCGACGTTAAGACTTCTCTGTTTAAAACAAACATTAATTTTCTCCTTTTTGTGTGTATACACTTCATTTGGATTAGAAACAAAGTTGAGAATCTGCTTTTACAAAATATGTTCTTAACTCAAAATTAACGTAGAGATAAAGAATGTTTTATTTTCCTACTGTATCCTTGAACAGGTAACCTGTTATAATAGTTCTCAAATATACACCTGTTTTTTCCTGCCTGTAAAAGATGGAAAGATTATTAGATAATTATATTGTTCTTATTTCTCTTCTGGCCATTTTTTAAAATATCTGATGGCTTTATGGTACAATTAGATTAGAAGTATATTTTTTATCCTTAATATCCTGTTTTTCCGAATACCACTTCCTTTACAGTCAACAAAAAAATAAGTAGTCACATTTTACAAACATAAGGTAAAATCATTATAATCACTCTTGTGATTGTCAGTAATTTAGAAAGAGTACATTTCATATTTAACTAGCTCAGGCAGTAAGAGAAGGATGAGGATTTTTTAAACTTTCTTTTAAAAGCCCTAAGTAGCTTCACAGAATTAAGATCATTTTTGGACAAATCGTCACAAACTGAGACGTGTTCTCATCTTTTTTGAATATGGCTAAACCATTGTTCTTATTCCCTCCCTGCTTCAGAATTTGAATTGACCATATACTAACTTGAATTTCAAATTGATAAAAAATCTTGTATCTATTAATTTGTTGGTTTTAAGAAAAACACTCCAGCTAAACTAATAAAAATCTTAAATGTTTATTTCCTATTCTTCATCGGTACCTCCTGGGCTTAACAGTGATTTGTGACCTTTTAAGGTACATGGTAAATTTGAAAGCAATGTTTCATAGTTCCTTTGTGAATTTTTACCCACTTCATGCTGCCCTCACTTCTTAGGTAAGTTTAGTTTGCATCTTATGGACTTTGACTGTATAGATTTAGAACCAGGACTGATAACAATATTAATACATGCTTGACACCTTTTTAAAATTTTTATAGTTTTGTACAACTCTTGGCAGATTTAATAATCCTTCCGTAAGGCAAGGAAGTATTATCTCCATCTAATAAATAGATGGGAATGAAATTAAAATACAGATGACATATCTGATACCTTCTGGTAATATCAGAATGAAAATTCAAGAGCTTCTAATTTCTTCTTCTGTTCGTTTGTTAGAACAATCATATTTTTAACTAAAAGGGCAAACTATTTCAAAACTCATCCAGATATTATTCAGGTATTTTCTTTCAAGCATCCCTTTTCAGATACTTCTTGCTACCAAGTAAGGATTTCTGTGGAAGCGATGCTTGGCACATGGTTAAGCAGAGGTCTTGTAGGTGTAGGGTAATGATCTGTTTGAATTTAATTTGCAACTAACAGAAGATGAATCATAGGAAAATGGCAGACAGGAGAATCAGACAGGCCATCAGCTGTCTAACCAAGTGACTGACCTAGGGGCATCTCTAAACCTGCCCAAATAACTGTTTATAGAATCTGTCAGAAAGCCAGATCCTACTGCTAGAAAAAATATCTTCCATAATTTTGCATCTGGAACTTTTGTATGTGCACACAGGATGAGAAAAAGAAAGTAAATACATGGTGAATTGTTTTGCACTAATGGCAATCCACAGATACTATTGCTTCTGTTAATGTTTGCGTGAAACACTCAATGCTAGTGAAGGACTGATTTGGGGAGAGACAGTGAACAAGTAGGAGCTTTGTATTGGACTAAAGTTTAATTTTTTGGTGTTTATATGGTAGCTGGAAATAAAAACACTGGTTAAAATATCACTTTGTTAAAAGGGTAAGATTGAGGCAAGCTGATGCTGCAATTAGATGCAAAAAGTACTTGATTTTATTGATAAAGTTGATATTTGGTAGACTCATAGAATGGTTTGGATTGGAAGGGACCTTTGAAGATCATCTAGTCCATCCTCCCTACCATGGGCAAGGACATCTTTCACTAGATTAAGTTGCTCAAAGCCCCATCCAGCCTGACCTTGAACACTTGTCCCCAGTGTTCCACAGCTTCTCTGGGCAACCTGTTCCAGTGT
Source organism: Falco cherrug (assembly GCF_023634085.1). Lineage (NCBI taxonomy): Eukaryota > Metazoa > Chordata > Aves > Falconiformes > Falconidae > Falco > Falco cherrug. The sequence goes on along the minus strand of NC_073698.1, from coordinate 43,664,605 downwards.
CTCACCACCCTAATTTTTAAAAATGTCTTCCTTATATCAGATCTAATTCAACCCTCTTTCAGTTTAAAACCATTGCCCCTTGTCCTGTCACTACAGGCCTTGGTGAGAGGTTTCCATTTTTATTATAAGTACTGGAAGGCCACAATAAGCTCTCCCTGGAGCCTTCTCTTCTCCAGGCTGAACAACCCCAACTCTCTCAGCCTGTCTTCATAGGAGAGGTGTTCCAGCCCTTTGATCTTTTTAGTGGCCCTCCTCTGGACCTGCTTTAACAGGTTCACAGTTTTCTTGTACTGTGGATCCCAGTGCTGAATGCAGTACTCCAGATGAGGTCTCACGAGACTGGAGTAGAATGTGGGAATCAGCTCCCTCAACCTGCTGGCCACACTTTGTTTGATGCAGCCCAGGATACAATTGGTTTTCTGCATTCTGTTGTGTAGAAATGTCAACAAACTGTTCATTTAGGAGATTGGAAGTATGAATCTATCCAAAATTCTTGTATATTATCAGCATCATAGGGGGCAATCTTTTTTCAATGCATTGAAGCCATTTTGTACTTCACTTTGTATTTTATCCTCTTTCATATGAGGAAAATCAATCACTTACACTTGAACGGTAGCAGTTTCCAACACAAGTAGAACATTTTACTAAATTTCACTAAAGTTTTCCTGCAATGTAAGCTTTCTTACAAAAACCATGAGAATGGAAAAAACCTACTTGTAAATATTGTTCTTCAAAAATATGGCTGAGACAACAGTATAGTGCCATTTTTTAAATGTGTTTCCTGTAGTTGAGAAGGGCAGGATGTCAACAGCAAAGAGAGAAAAATGTAAATACAAATGTGAGTGCACTCTTCAGATTTGATCACAATATTACATTGTGCATATACAAATGTCTCTGTAGATGATACGGCATCTTTATTAAATATTGTTGCTGGAAGGACAGTTCATGTTTATTCATCTGCCTTTGTTATGTGAAACCTTACTGTATACCACCCATTGGTTAGCATGCAGCTTAGGTAAAACACGGTTCTCTTGTGGCCTGTTATTGCCATTGAAAATCTGTTTTGATAGATGGAGGAACTACACTTTTTCAAGTTTGACAAAGAAATGTAACATGTGACTAATACGTCAAATTAAAGAACAGAACAAACAAAGAGAATGCCTCTTGAAAACTTCTTGAACCACTGGCAGAAAAAAATTTCCTTAATTCTATGGACCGTAAGTGCACCACAGAATTAAATCCAATGATAGGTCTGCATCCATCCTGTGCTTCCAAAATTGAGCATGTGTTTTAACATGTCATAACTAGTGATTAAGAATTCATCTTTAAAGAAACTTAACAGTTCAATGTAAGAAATTGTGACAAATACAGCCATTTCCCCTCATTTCTTCTGAATTTTATACATACCAAAAGAAGTTCAGAGTTCTGCAGTCCACTTGGCATGTTTCAGAGCTAATATGTTCTTCCCTTCACTTTAGGAAATGGCCACCAAGTTCTTTGGGCTGCGTAGTGACAAATGTTGATTATAATCAATACTTTATACTTGCGGTCTTATTAGCTGTGTGACTTCCAAAGTGACTTCAAGTCAACATTAGTATCAAATCACTACAATGTTATTAATTCCTAAGGTAAAGTAATAACAATTCTCCTGTTCCATTTTTTCAAATGATTCATAGTGAAAATTTTAGTCTAGAAGTTATAGTGTTGAAGACTAGTAATGTCTAGAAAATACCTAAGAAATACATATACACTGTACAGGCTATGCATATTTTTATTTTAAAAAAAGAAGATGTTCTTCCCATTGGAGTGTTGATACTCTCATTGCTAGGTATTGAGATTGCATCTTGCAGTTGGTTGAAGTTAGATTACTTGTGGTTGGGATAAAAAAAGTGAGTTATCATTCGGATACTAATTAAATTTTTGTCAGTTCTATCTACTACTCACTTTGTGCTAGATGTGCGGTCCATCTTTCCAATCTGAATGTCACATAAGTTTAAAACCTGTATAAACTATAAGAAAGAAGCTCATAACCCAGAGGAATGAGAAATTATAAAACACACATCCCATCTCACTCATGTGAGAATGTTGACAAGGTAAAGTGATTTCCAGTCACAGATAGATTTGTGGAAATCCTGATCTGTTGATAGCCTGTTCATTTGAGGCTGCAGAAAAGATTAATTAAATTATCTGCTGCAGATTATAATCTAGTTCTCCCTACAAAATGGGGAATCTGTGAAACAACTGTTATCATGTTGTGTCTTTTGATTGATGCCACTAACTTGAGAGGGACATGGCAACATAAAATTTTATATTTTACAAAGTGTTGTTAGCAATGTATATATAATTTCTCATTCACACATGATATTATGAGGATTTCTCGGGTTTCTGCCAAAGACAATGTTGGGACCCCCTTATGCCTGCATATTTGGTGAGCTTTAAATATTTCTCCATAATGAGACAGAGAGTGGTCCCAATTAGCTGTGGGCTTCAACGTTTATGCTTTTTGGAAGCATGTATGGTCACATACGTAGATCTGAATTTACAAATGGCTGCAAGTTTTCATAATATAGACTGCAATTACGTTGGTGTGGTAGGAACTGTAGAAAAGTTACTGCATGTTTGTTTTCATATTATAACCAAATACAATAATTATGTATGCGTTATACATACTGTGTTTCCCCCTATAACATAGTTAAATCTTCAAAAGTTTACTTTTTGATTACCAGGCAATTCTAAGTACAGAACAAAAGTATTCAGAGGTGCTGCTTTGTGATGATATGCAGGCTCGAGAGGTTTCCCTTTTTTGGGGTGTTAAATTGGTGATGCCTTGAGTGCTGGGACAAGGCACAAGTGCACGTCGTCTGTAGTTGTGCCATAGTTTGTGTTGGAAAGAGATACGTGTGCTTTCAAATGTAAGAGGCCACCACAGTGTGATTTGTCTAGTGCCTTGGTCAGCACTCAGGGTGCTGCCCGTGGGATTTAGTGTCCTGTTACCTGGTGCAACAAGTAGAGCATGTAGGTGAGAGAGGGCTGTCTGTAACAATTGACTGCCTTTTCATCTGGAAACAGGATTACACAGTGTTCCCTGTAAGTCCTTATCAGAGCTACTTCGTACAGTATCACAGTTCTGCATCACAGTACAATATTCTGCTATCACTGTGCTGTAATAGTACATTTAGCCCCATGCCTTGCCTCTGGCGCAGTGTAATGCATAATGGATCTGACAAAACTTAAAAAAGAAAAGAAAAAAAAGAAAAAAAATAAAAGAGCCCCAAAGCCACAGTGCAGCTCTTGAAGTTGCAACACTTCAAGTGAATAGAGGGATGGAGGAGGAGAGAGGACTCTCCTGACCCTTACAGGTGAATTCTTTACATTTTGCAATGTGAAAATTCTCTTACCTAACTTTCTGTGTTAATACAATGGTACATATGCCATGGATTTCTGGGATTTTCTCCAGCATTATATTGACCTCTGTCATTAGAATGCTTGGTGGAACCTGTTTTGCTCACTGCAAATACAGAGAGGCTATCAGAAGAACATTATAGAACTTGCCAGTATATATTGTAATATAAAGATTTCTGTTTTCTTTTTTTTGGAGTGAGAAACATTATATACTTTAAAACTAAATATGACAAAACAGAGTCAAAATTGTTCTTGAAAGATATTTTAGTTTTTATTTATACATGTGGCATATTCTTACACTGTTCATGAATAATCCTATGAAAACTTTCTTTAAAATATCTTGAAATAATTGTTTTTATTCTAAAGCTCTACTGAAGATATACTAATTAGCAACTATGATAATAATTAATCTCAGTTAGTGAAGGCAGTTATTTGCAGCTGAAGCCCTGAGTTCCTTTCCTTCTCTTTTCATGGGAAGGAATAGTGCTGTTTTCATTTCATGGGGAAGGCAGGAGCCTGAAATAAGTCTATAGATGACTGTTCTTGTGCACTGAAAGTGAGAATCCAATCTTGCTTCTTTGGGAAAAAATGTTACTTTGGGACCAAAGCCATAAAGGCCTCAAGGGCTTTGATACCACATGGCGTAAATATTGCTGGGCTGTTTCTTCAGTGTGTGGACCCAGGCAGAGAACAGCCAGGCACACACGTCTGTGGCAGACGCATCCATCCCACCAGAAGACATTAAAAGCTAAAACTGCACTGCGGCTGTCCACAGGTCAAATATTATTTTATTCTGAACTTGTTCTGATGCCACAAATACTTATATACATAAATAAGTTAGATTTCACACACATGATTAGGCCTTTGGAGTACAGTGAGCCTATTGGAAAGAATTTGGTGATGGTGTTTGCAAGGCTGAGCTTGGAAGTTGTAGGGAGATGTACTTCCACAGAGCCATCAGGCTGCCTCAACAGTGTTTAGATATTAGTTTAATCAAAGAACTGTGTGCTGTTACCCCAGGATCTGTGTCAAGCTGTGGATTAGGTTTATAAAAAAAGCTACAAAAGCTCCTGCTGGTTGAAAGATTATGAGTGTTTAGCTACATTACTGCTGTTCCAGGCATGAACACGTTCTTTCAGTATTTTTGAATTGTAGCAATGTTACGATTAATTAATTGTGTCTGCCTAGTTATAGATTAGACTAAAACTAAAGGCTAAAATTTTAAATACTACTGATTTTATTAGTGTTTTTGACTGTATAGCTTAAACTGAAATACACTTCTCTAAACTGGACTCAAAGAATATGCCAGTAAAAGACATTGTAGTTAGGCAAATCTAAGAATGTTAAGAAAATTCACAGCACACTAATAGCTACCAGTGACTGTCGTTATGCTAAACCTCTTAATTTCTTGTAACAGCGAGAATAGTGTTGTGAGAACATGAGATAATACACACAAAAAGAAGAAAGACACTTCTGTTTGCAAAAAGTGCAGGGAAGTTGTTCCCATAATAAGTCATTCTATTAAACAAGAGCCATTATTGCACGCTAGCAATGCAAATGTAAAACAGAAAGTCTGTTAGGAACCAAGCATCATTGTTAGCATAACATACTGTTAGTATATATATGTTTTCCCTTCCCAGTTTTTTTTTTTTTTAATTGCATGCTATTCAGTTAAAGAGATTGTGGATCAAGGTTCAACACTTAAGGAAAAGTATTTTTTTTATATTGTTCAAAGCTGACCTCTGCTTTTAAAAAGGCTTGATCTGCATTTTTTCATCTGTTTAGAAGCAGACATTTTTGGTTAAGAAATTGAAGACAATCTCTTTGTCTTTTTCCTAAGCTGGGGAGGTTGAGATAAAAAAGAATGCCTGCTTTAAAAGTCACACATGGCTGTAATTTAAGATTTTTTTTTACCTCATTGTCCATAACAGTTGAAAGAAACCTTCAATGAAAGTTTATTAACTAGGCCAATGCCTGAGGCAATAAAGGTTCATTTATTACCAGTTTCTTGGCTGTTTTTCTTCTTCTATTTTTCCGTTAAACTCATAGCGTAAGATAATACTTCACAAAATTAAACCTTTGACCTTCTGTGGAGTTAAGTCGCCTTTGATTAGATAAAGTAACAATTTATGGTCCAGCATGAGGTTGCACATGAAATGAATAATGCAACAGACTGAATGAGAACTAAGAATCTATTGCTTTTGAAAAGATGACTGTTGTTGAAGAGAGAATGTTCTCTCTTAATTGTGTTGTAGTGATGCTGTATGCATTCCAGCAAGATTTTAAACTTTTGCTGAAAAGTACTATATAGCCAGAGTTCTGCAGTATCCATTGTTTAATTCTGTCACAATTGCACCAAGCCAATAATAAATTCACAGATTACAAAATCCTGTTAAGCTATAACACTTAGTAATTTGTTGAGGTATTTGAAATGCACTTCATGATTTCACTTTTACTCTTCAGTGAAAGGAATAAATCCATAATAAAGAATAACTTCATGGAATGTAAGTCCATCAGTTCCGTAAATGGCAAATATTAGTGGTAAAATGATATTTACACATTTTTTTGCAGCATCATTGAACCTTCCAGTAGTTTTCATTCAGAAAATAAAACTATTAAGTTTTATCTACATTTAACAAAACAAATCAAGAGGACACTACTTTCTAGATCAATGTTTTATTTCTGCAACTGTGTTATTAATTATGGAGACACATTGTAAGTAAAAAGGTTTTTAGACTGAAGATTGCTGCGGACATTTAGCTCTTTTGCTTGTTTATTTTAAATTCAATACCCAGATCTCAAAATTCATATTGCAATTTAGGAGTAGTTACAGGAAAAAGGTCTGATTAGTCTGATGAACAACAGATGGTTTGAGCTTCAAATACACTGGTTTTCTCCCAGTGCAAGACTGGCAATTTCATTTTAGTTGCACCAGTCTAAACCAGATCACATGGCTGAATTTTTCTAAGTATTCTTTCTTTAACAACATTTAACATTTATGTATGTATGTATGTTACATGACTCCTTTAATAAGAGCCCTTTTAAAGATGTTAAAAAATGATCTGAATGAGCAGTGTATTCCGAACCATGCAAGCTGAGCAGGAAAGTATGGCTGGAAGGGACAGACAAGAATTTCCCGATATCACAAAATAACAGGTCATGAAATTTTTAGGGTATACCAATATTGTTGTATTGGATCAATCCAGGCAGCTTAACAGAAATATGACTTCTGAATAACTGTGAGATTCCAGGCCTACATTATACATAATGAATGCTACTAATGAAACAGTATATGTTAGCGGAACATTACAGTGTAGGCTGAAGTTCCCCTTTCTGCAATCCCGTGTATGTAATCAGACCTCTGTCCTCCTGCAGATTGCTTTCCCCTTGTTGTTTTATGAATCATACTATATAAAACACCTGTTGGATTACAGGCTAAGGTTAGGATCTTATTTCATTTGAAGTAACTGGGCAGCCGCATAGTAAGCTACCAAAAATTTGGACCCATTGAAACCAGTGCAGTAATCTACAGTGATTGGGGTCAGGTCCTAGGAGGTAACCCTGCCTTTCTTTCTCAGGCAGAGTTTTTTAGATTTTAGTGAGAATTTTGCTCAAGTAAGAACCTCAACGTGAAATATTTGAATTAAGTCAAGAAAATACATGAATTATTTTCAAGTCAGTATCATTGAAATAGACTATAAGAAAAAGGTTTAAGCATTACTTTGAAATAATGAAAGGAGTTCTTTCAGAATTTAGATGAGTTTTGGACCTCCTCCCATGCAATAAATTAAGTATTTCTGCAGAATGAGCTTTCTAGTAAATAAATGAAATTTAAGTGTGACACACTGCTGACAATTGCGTTTCGGTGTTCTACCTGTTCTGTCATGGCAGAAGTAAGGTCTCTTGAAAATGTTCTCAAAGTCCTAAAGAAAGAGGTTGTGAAAATACGTATATATATTAGTGGTTTTTTTATGTACCCATAAATAGGTATAGATATGGTTTAAATAAAAGAAGGTAACAGTTATAGTAAGGATGTTATTAATTATTTATTGGAATAACTATTAGGCATGGTAATGTGAAGAAAGTTCAAAGTGAATTAAGGTCAATTAATTAAATAATTTTATAAGTTGTCCCAGGACCAAGTTTAGGCATTCAACTTAATAATGTGTATTTTGAGACATATTTGAGGCTGAAAAAGTTACAGTTAGGTCCTTTTCTTTTTTCCTTCGTAAATAGGGTGTGTTGTAAGCTGCTTGTACCATCAAAACTGAAATTTTTAAGAGCTCTGTCTCAAGGCAGGGAATAGGATTTGCTGGAAGGCAGAAACCCTGGATGTGATTTAGTGCCCACCAGTAATTTGTACACATTTTGAAAATCTGTCATGACATATGACAGCTCTCTTGGGCGTTTTGCTATTATAACAGAATTGTTTTCTGAAGATGCTATGTTTTTTGTCATTGTTTTCCATTTTATTCACTCATTTTTCAGCATTGGAGACCACACATACTGGGCATACTTCTGGTCTCATTCTCACCCACAGAATTCTGACTTCAGTAGAGTTGTATGGGTGTAAATTAGACTAGAACTTGGCAGGGGAAAGCTTATGATTATATTTGGCAGAGGCACCAGGCTGCAACTTTATTAACATAATTAACAGCTACAAACACACCCAACAGGCCAAAGTAATCTAGTGACAGAAAAGAGAAGGTCTTTGTAGGAAACAACCATTCGCGCTTTCTTTTGGTGTTCTGCTTCTTGTTCCTGAGTTCCTACTAAGGCTTGGAGAGCTTTCAATTGAGCTGTAATTCAAATTCATACAGCTCCTACAAGACACCTTGAACAGACTTTTGCTGATGAGACTATAGGAACTGTCAGCAATACGGAGATTACTTCAGAAGCATGATGGCTGAATTGAACTTTACTTTCTGATGTTTTGCTTTTGAATTAAATTGTTGGACAAGATTAATTGCACACAGTAAGAGATTTAAATGAATAGCTTTATAAAGCGTTAAAGTTCTAACTATGTCACATGGGAAAAAACCTGTAAGGTTTAAATGAATAAATGTATTTAATGCATAAAATGTCTAGGCTAATTTTTTAATTCCTTTACTAACATCTTTTATTGAAAAAACATACTTTATTCATCCATCTTAGTTATACTGCTGTGGTTGTGGTAATTTAATATTCCTGCTCTTCGCTAATCTTCTGGTTCAACAGAAGTAAACAATAGGTTTCATAAATTAAAAATACGCTCTTCAGAACATGCTTCTAAAGATAAAAAACAAGGCTGTAAACATTTATGACTGAAACAAACTAGATTGTTCAAATACTGCCATGATGTATCATGTATATCAATATGGCACTGATATCAGTTAGAATGCAAACAAGGTTTTAAATGATGTGCCCCTTCATTTCAGCTGGAGAATCCGCTTTACACCATCTGCCTATCAGATGGTTAGGAACCAGGACTGCGTATTAATGCCACATGTTCGATTTTCTTTCCTCTTGTAATGGTTAGATTCATATTGCTAATAGCTGTGCATGAGCACTGTCGATGAAATTTGTGTGACGATGGAGTGATGAGATATTTATAAAGCTGCCTGTCTCACTGCATAATCAGCAGGAAGAATGCCAGACATAAACAACTTATCAATTTCAGAATATTAATGACAGCTACCATTGACTTTAATCCATTGAATATTTTGGCCTGGATACTTTTTAGCTGTTCAAGTAAATATTTGTAAAGAATAAAAAATATCTAACTGACCGGTATGATCCTTATTTCTTTCATTTCAGTTGCCTTTAAAGGTGACTTCTGGTTATCTCATAGGTGAAGATAAAATTTCTGTAGTGAAGAGAAGTGTAGTTTGGAAATTTCTTAGCTACTTATACGAGTGAAGTGTTACTAGGTAAGATTTAGGTCAAAAGGCTTTTTTGAACAACAAATTTTAAAAACATCCCAAGTCTTTACCCAAGTATATACCCATACCTAAACTTCAAAGTTTAGTTTTTTAAAATACACATCATAGATACAGAAGCTTATTGACCTCTTGTGTTTGGCTCTCTTTGCTACTGAGATTAGTGAGGTAAGTCGAGCCTTGTGCTGGAGAGAGTTTTGTCTGTAGTATACCACAGTATGCCACAGCGCACCAGGGATTATAATGCAAGGGGCTGTAGTAACTGGCTCAGGACCTTCCTTGCCACTTGCAAGACTATATTGTGACAGTCAAGTGATAGGAAAACGTAACAGTAAAGCAGAAACTGTGCTGTAGACTGGAATTGCTGTGAAGAATGGCATTAAGCTATAGTTCTGAGGATTATTCCTTACATTTACCCTCCTCTTATACCAGTGCTTATACGAGACATGCATTTCAATTCATATAGTTTAAATTAATTGCTGTATAGCAAAGTAATCATTTCAATCACGTGGTTTATGAGAGAAGGAATGAAATTAGTCGTTCAATTTTTGCTTTTTTAAATTATCATTTATTATCACAAGCATTATCTTGTGAAAATTTTACTACAGAACTAAGCAATCCGTATTTTACTTTCCCAGTCCCTATGCAAAGATTATGGCTTCCTTTAGAGAGCAGCATTATGTCCTGCTTTGGTGAGAAGCACTGAAGCATACTTTTTTTAAAAAAAAAATTGTAGCAAAAGCGAGTTCATATTTTAGCAGTTCTGCAGTGGGGTCATTACTTGAGTGAGATGTAGTATTTACAGGTGGGCTCACAATCCTACCTCCCGTCTCTGTTCAACATGGAAATTACTCTAATACTTAGAAGTGCTTAAAAACTGCTGGTCTAGGAGTGCAGTCACAACCAAAAGTTTGAGCCTTTTGTTGTATTCATGGTTATATTGTATCTGAATATTCCTCTGAAGGATTGTTCTGTAAAGATGCTAGTTTTAGCTTGTCAGTGATGTATATAAAAAAGGAAGTATAGGTTATTGTATTGTTTAATGAACACAGGATGCAAACCAAGGTTCAGAGGTGCACCATCCCTTTTTCTGTGGCCTAATTTAGGGACTGTAACAAATTTGTATAATGTGTAACTTCATATCCTTCCCCTAAGGTAAAAATATCATTGGAAGCAATCCATGTTATTGTCAATACCTTCTGAACATCAGAACATGCACAATTTTTAATAGCAGAAGAAGCTAAAATGTAATTAAACCCTCATATTTATCCACCTTCCAATTTGATTTTTGGCTTCTGGTACATCTTCTTCTACCTGAAATAGCTGTTTTTTAAATAATATTGATCTGCTATGCAGAATGTAATTATCACATACTTGGTAATTCTCATTGCACTTGGAGGTGTTAGAAGTCAGCCTGTGAGGAGGGCTGGGAGGCTGGCACTGTTTGCTAATCTTCACGTGGTCATGCAAAGAAGGGAGAGCAACCTTGAGTCAAGCCACAATATATTCAAAGGCACCTCTTATGCTACCACATTGCTTTCCAGCTGTCCATTGACCTTTGGCCTTCTCCCTGCTGGATTATGCCTTCTGTCCGTCCCCATTGCTAGCTGAAAGCATGGCAAGAGTGACCACAAGAGGCCCTTGGAAGCAATGATGGTAGCAATATTTACCTCAGCAGCCTGGGATTATTTGCTTATTTGGTCTTCCCTGCTAAATTGCACTCCTCCTATGCTGGGCAGCATCCTTGGCCCACTGGAATAGTAAATTGTGGAATTAATTCCTCCTGAGATCCATAAGACACTTCACACCTCTCAGAGTAGCTAAAAATCAGACAAGCAAGCACCTTTAAACTAATTACACTGAGTTTTTTTCAAGCCTTCTCCAGAGTCAGGGCAAGAATCCTGATTCAGAATGACGGAGGGTCTCTCCTCTTGTGGCATCACCGGCTGAGGGATGAGATTCTGTAATTGCATAAAACTTACCTAGTTTAATGTCTTCTCTTTCATGTCTTATGTTTAGTTCTCTGATTTCCATCCCTGCCCCCTGGATCAATGGCGTGGGGCAGGCAGCTCTTGTGACGTTTTCACAGTGACTTCTCTCTGCTGCCAGCCAGGCTGGGACCTAGGGGTCTTGGGTGGGTAATGGCACGGTGTGGGGACTGGTTAAAGGCTGTATCTAATTTTGAGTTTTGAAGGCATTACTGGACGGCTTCTCTAATTGCCTCTGACAAGAAGAAATATTCTCATTTTTGTAGAACATTCTTGTGAATGGCTGGATGGCAGAAGTTTGGTTTGGTAGGAAAAATGCTTGGATGGCCTGAAGATGGCTTTGGGATTGGTTTTAAATGGGTTTAATAATTCCTCTTCACACTGATAAATATCTTAACGTCTGGAAATTTAGGGAAAGTAAAAAAAAGTATTTTACCAATGTTCTGCATTACTAACCTTTCTTCTAAAAATGCTTCCTAAAATGACCGCATCTCGCTGTTATGTGTGAAATGAGAAATAAATATCTGAGTTCTTTCATCTGTTACTCTAGAAAATATAGACCTGTTTTTTCCTGTTTTCTTTAGCATGTCAAACATTTGAGATCTAAAGGGTTGGGTTTTTTTTCCAAGTATAGCTATGTGCATGTTGACCTAATCATAACCAAACACTTAAGACACCATTTTGAAGCTAAGTTGGATTTCTGAAAGCATTTATTTGTAGTTGTAGTTAGTTATGATTGTATTATGATTGCAGTTACTGGATAATAAGTTAAGATTTAGGTGGATATATAAAAATAACTAACTAAACACGATGTGAAGCATTTTACTTGAAAAATTTTATAGCTTTCAAATCTATCAAGAGGAATAATATTCTGCAGTGTTCTCCATTCATTACGTAGCAAGCATGAAGGAAGAATAACAGTCTTAGTCTGTACAATAATGAAGAATCATAGAATATTGTATATTAAATTTTGTTCATACTTCTTTGCAGGCCTGACAGCAGCAGCTGCAGCAGCAGCAGCTGCCACCAACGCCGCCATAGCAGAAGCAATGAAAGTGAAAAAAATTAAATTGGAAGCTATGTCCAACTATCATGCAAATAATAACCAGCATGGAGCAGACTCTGAAAATGGAGATCTGAATTCAAGCGTCGGTAAGTCTCAGACACAGCATTATTATGAGTCCATAATGCTCTGATATTTTATTAAAATGGTGATCATTCTGGACTTGATTCTGAAGTCCTTGATTTGGTGTAGAAAGTTGCATATTTGTTTTCCTTTCCATACTTTTTTAGTTTTGTTTTGTATCTGACCTTTACATCAGCATTCAGTGTTGCTGTTACTATTACAAAAACATTATTTCCTTTGCAGGTTACTTTTGCAGACTCCAGTTAATATTTTCCATGAAAGAAAGTGGTTTGATTGCTTAGAGTTCATTTGTCAAAGTACAGGTGGGGTGACAGATGATGGTGTCAAAGTGAAATTTAACAGTGTCTCCTGCTCGGTGTGCTGGGTATTGACTTTAGGTAATTCAGAACACAAGCTTGAAAGCAAAATATTTCATACTTTCATGTGCTCTGTGACAAAAGGAAAACATACATACACAATAAATTATTGCCATGCTCTGCAGTTCCTATCATATTTTATTTTAATAAACACATTCTTAAAATGTAGTTAACAGGTTTTTCCATTTCTTAAGCAGCCATCAGCAACTCTTGTTCTTTCTGAAAAAAAGATTTTTTTTCAGTGTACTTTATTCATTTGTTTGGACAATTTGTTTTGCTAAAGCATACTTCAAAGCTAGAATAACTTTTTGTTGTTGTTGATTAAATCTTTAATCATCTGTGTGTGTCTACTGTAAAATGTTTTGTTATGCCATTTCATTGTATTGGCTCCTTTTATCATGTTGAGACAGTATTAACTCAGCAACAGAAATTCAATGACAAGGAGGTACGTTCAGAAGACTGCAAGCAAGATTGGTGTATATTGGAAGAAAATGGCTTAAGATAGGGATTTTTTTGTTTGTTTTTATTTTGGGTCTTTTGTTTAGCTTTGCTTATTTTTTCAGTTTTTCATCTCCTAAGTACATTTGAAATGAGCCTTAGAGAGTTATGTACTCTCCTTAACATAAATAAATATGTGTTTGTGAACAGCAATTCTGTACAGTTCAGTAGGCATTGGTAGGCTATTGTTTAGAAATAATGCAAATTGCAGTTCAAAGACTGGTTCGCTTAGGCACACACTATTTTAAATCACAACAGTATGTATGCATTACTGCATAAGGAGATGGCCAGATGTTTTATTTTCCTTTTAAAGAAAGCCTAAAATAATGCCTCTGTGATGGTGAAGAAAATAGTCTTTAATGAGTGTGTTAGTACTCAGATACCAACACATGCAGTTAGTAGAATATTAGTGGAAGGATTGTCCTCTTGGAGAGAAGGCACGAGGGAGTAGAGAGCAGGTGTCTGAAATCTGAGAGGAGGACATAGGTACAAATGAAGTGGAAGGACCAGGTGGCCCCTAACGTACTGGAAGAAAAGTGAAGTAATGAGAAAGAGTGAAAAGTGTGAATGCAAACTGAGAGGATAAAGAGTCTGTACGAGAACTAGAAGCTACTTTAGATTTGAATTTCATACTTAGAAGAAATGTGCAATAAAATGCTCAAATATTGGATTATAGAACTTTTCTGCTTGGTGGTTCTAGTGACAGACCACTTGTATATCCATGGAAATGGAAAAGTTAACAGGTAACATCTAAACCATGTGAAGTATTTGTAGGAGTTGAGGGTGTATCTGAATTTCCTCTGAATAAAAAAGATCTATTTTGAAATCATTGTTTGAGGTGTAATTTAGATAACTAATCTGCTTTTACAGAGCTTAATCATTTTCCCTGTTTAAGAAAATACATTCTAGCTATTTTAGTAGGGCAAAGTAAGCGAAGCAAGATTATTTATTGTCATTGTCAAAATTTCCTCTCAGCCCCTTAACTTACTTGTTAACTTCAGTTAATTTCTCGATTTAACTGAAGAATTGAGTTCGTTTTGTTCAGAAAAAAATGGCTCTTCTGAGTAGAGTGAATAGCATTCCAGTTGTGTCCATTCCATGAGGAATGGTTCTGGAAGTACAGTGTGCTTGTCTGTTTATCCAGTCTTGAGCTATATTCTTCCTATGGAGATCTTCTCAAAAATAGTTTGCATTTACTTGTTTCTTCTATAGTGAGCCCTATCTAGGGTCCAGTGTTGGTTCTGCCCATGAAATCAGAAAAGTGATTCCTACTGCTCCTAATGCCAGGGTATTAATAGGTTCATTGAGAGTTAAGTATCTATTTATTAGTTCTCTTAACAAGAACTCGCATTTCAAAGGTGTTGCTTTGTAGTAGGTGTGTGCTTTTTTCGCCCCCCCCTTTGCATTTTTTCAGATGTTTATGTCTTTTCAAATAAATGTTATCAAGTCCATATACCTTTAATGTTTTAAATTATGTCTTGTTAGGCTTAAATTCGGAATATTAAGTTATTGAATGTTGTCAGGAGGAAGAAATAAACCAAAAGAAAATAACCTGATTTTGTCTTGTATTTTAAATTGTTATGTGCCTGACCAAACTGAAAAGGAACAAACAAACTAACCAGGCTGAAAGCTGAACTGAAACATCTGGGCCCATATGTAACAGACATTATGGTATATTAGTGTATATGAATTGATTATACTGTGTTCTTAGGGTGTTCCAATGCCTATGTAAAAGAAGAGAAATGAAATGTAGGCTCAAGTAGAGTTGAATTGTCAGGCTTACTTTTGAATTGTCTTGCTTTTTGGTTTTAATCAGATGCTTAATGTGAATTATAGAAGTCATTTTTGTAGATGAACATTGTATAATTATACAGAGCACTACACAAATTTATTAACTTGGTCCTTTGAAGCAATAGCCAAAAGGTTAGTGAGTGAAGGGAGTTAAAGGAAGCCAGTGATACTAATAAGTAATTATTTTATATCCCTCAGTTTTGCTGGTAACCTTGAGCTTGCATCCTCCCACCAGAATTATCATTTTAGAAGGGGGGAAAAAAAGGGAAAAAAAATTACAGAGGAATCACAGTGAGGTATTAGCACACTGAGTAAAATATATGGCTGCAACGCCTTTCTCCCCCATCCACAATCAATTGGATTCTTTTACTTTAATATTTACTTGCTAAGATGAGATGCTAGTCTGCATGGTGATAAACAGTCTGCTACTGGCATCTGAAGGTGACCTGTCAGTTCATATGGACAAATCTCCTGCTTACTGAAATGTACAAAATAAATCATTAAAGCAGGCAGGTGCTCATTCCCAGATTTAAATCACCATAGATTTATGATTTGAATTAATGCTTCATTTGGTCATAGAAATAGATGCTGAGACAAATGATATGCAGTGGTTGGGGCTTCCATACTGTAGCCATCCTAATATTGATTACTGAGATGTCTTTGCAATCTCTTGTTTATATCAAGTACTGTCTTGTGACAGCTTGGCTGATATGAGCTACATTGCAGATAAGAAGGAAAAATGTCCTGGGTTCTTTTTAGTGGCAATTCTACATACAACATGCAGGATAGATAAATTATTGGTTTTTTTGTTTAAAAAATGAGTTCCGTATGGCAGCAAACAAAACAGAGATTATGCTGTGTATTTTTTTTATTTATTTTTAGATTTAAATGCAGAATTAAGAGAGTGACAAGGTCAAACTTTAAATTTCATGAAAGAGGTTCTACTCTGTGTCATATTAACGTCTTAGGATGATATTAAGAGCAGTTGCATATTTACCATCTTATGCTCTGAAGCCATGGATAGGTAGAGCAGCTCAATTATTTCCTTGCTGCTTAAGTATTTACCGCCCTGCTATCATACTTCATTAACTTGCAGCAGGAAAAGAGAGAAGTCTTTGAAAATAAATATGTTTAAAGCTATTTCTGTGAGCTAGGCTTTGCTATCTATAACTTGGTAGGAAGTGAAGAACAGTCCGTATACTTTTGCTTCCCGAACATTTTATATAATGAAAACACTACGCATACACATTAGGGAATACTCAAAGGATTTGTAAAGACCTTTGCCACTTGCTACAATCTGACTCATAAAACTTGTAAACAACTATCAACAATAGTAAATTACTTGCTTAGTAGGAAATGAGTTCATATCTATTCAAAATGTGATCTCAAAACAGATGTCCCAAGAAAATGTCATTGTTTAAACTAAATTCATACAAAAAAAATAATGCTATTATATCTTTAAGGAAGTGAAGCAATCATGAAGACTTTGGTGTTCTCAGTTTCTAAACACAGTTAGGAAATACAAGGCAACATTTTACACTTGGCGAGCATGTTAATCCATAAACAACCACAAAATGTGTTGAAAATTAAGAGGTTTTCTTGGCATGTTAGGTTTCCTATTCATCTGCATTACCTTGCAGTATTTAAAATTATGAGACAAATGCAAGGTTTCCTGTGATCTGTTGTTCAAAAGTAAGGATTGCTTGCATACTATTATTCTTTTTTTTTCATCCAGAATCAGAGATAAAATGATTAAGGTGAAATTATTTTTCTCCAGTGACCTTGCCCAATAATAGAACAGTACAAAATGCAGTCATTTCCTTTTTCTAAACACACATGTCTATTTTGAAGGAAAGGATTACTTTTATGGTTTCAGGAAAAAGTCTTGGAGACCTTGAAAAAGCAAATAAAAGGAAACAGAGAATGCAGGCCACTGAGCACAGCTCTGCAGTTGCACATCTGATTCTCTGCCTTGGCAATGTTAATGAACCTCAAATCCTCCCTATAATTAGATGAGGGAATTGCTTATATTTTCAAACAGATGATGCTGCTATAATGAAACGATTGACAGGGAACTTAAGAGTGTCTACAGTAGTCATTTGGTTTCTGGGTTTGGGTTTTTTTTTCTTTTTTCTTTTTTTTTTTTTAAAGTGTAAAAGAAGATTGGCTGTAGATACAGGTCCTGGGAGAGGTAGTAATTTACACAGAATGCTATGACAGGTGTCTTTGTATAGCACAGAAATGAAATGGAAGAGAGAGGAATGATGGGCAGGTACAGCAATTTTTTGGGAGGGGGTGTCCTGTGCTTATTCTGCTTGGGTTCTTTAAAAGGGGCCGAGACTCAAGAGATGGATCCGGATTGAGTGCACAGCTGTAACTGCTGATGAGCTAATTGCTCCTTATCTCTCAGCCCCATTCATCTTCATTTTTTACCAATTACTGAGAATTATCTGTGTTCTCAGTTGGATATGAGAGTTAATCCTTTTTGGTTAAGCTGGCAGTACTGTGAGCAGATTCCAAATCATAGGGTGAAAAAGCCAGAGCAAGCTTGTACTCAAATGCTCTCCAGTTCAATGACAGTATCACTAGTTCATAAGAATTTTTCTGTTGTTTAACAGATTAAACACTATTTTTTTCTCCTTTAGTATTTTTATCAATATTTTTCTCTTAGCATAAAGTGAATTTTTATATTCCTAGGTGGATGGATGTTCTCCCTTTCTTGCAAAAATGAAAATAAGATAAACATTAACTTCAGACCAGAAGGATTATTTGCAGTGTGTTGGTGTTTATAGTATGATACTTAACACTTTTAACGACAAGGCTGTGTATGCAACACTGACATCATGGCATCTTAGACAAATGCTTGTCAGTGACATATATCTACTTTTGTAAACTTCTTTGAGATCTGTGGATGAAAAGCATTGTCTGGGTGCTAGCAAAGGCATAATCATACAGCCTTAAGGACAAACGTGCTATGTTGAGGACATCGTATTTCAAGCTAAAGCAATGTTTTTTTAAAATTGTGCTTTGGGAATGCATAGAAAACCAGAAAAGATAATTTTGTTATAATCAGGTCACTAAATTTTGTTTTGGAATTGTACTTGTATTTATGATGGCATGGGAAAAAAAATATCTTGGATTTTCATAGCTAAAATGTAGTGTTAGTCTGTCAACCAAGAATATAATTTCTCCAGATCTGCTTCCCTAGCCTTTAATTGTGATTGTTAAATTTGCTAAACAAGGCAAGGAATTGGAGGCTATGATCTGAACATTAGTTAGTAAATTAAGGGAATTATTAGCAAAGATTCAGCATCTCATCTTGGACAGTCGGTTGTGTTATAATGATGAGTCCCTCTTCTAGATTAAATCCTCACTGTGGGATTCGCTGGAACAAATGTAGACATTTGCATCGAAGTTAGTCACCTTGGACTCAACAGGCAGAAATAGGCAATTGTAGGGGTGATCCATCCCATCCTGAAGTAGGTGGCAAAACTAGGCCAGATAAATTGCAGCTTACAAGTGCTCAGTTGTACTACTACTGAGTTGTAGTTACATAAATAAAGTTAAATGAATGAATCTCACCCTCAATATGTGCAATTAATGTTTGCTGGAATAAGATTTGAAGGAGTTAACAGGTTTTTCCAAGACACAGTAATGGCAAAATGGTGCTTGAGACACAGTGAAATGGGAAAGAAAAAAATATAAAATCTACTTTTCAAAACCAGCAGGTGAGAAGTCTAGGTACTAACCCAGAAAATTATTTAGATATGAATGTACTCATTTTCTGATTGTATTAGTTATATCACTTCTGAAAAAGCTGATTTTACCTACATAAGACATACTGAGACAACAGGCTTCTATAACTGCAGAAGCAAAAGCTTCCTGTGTGATTTTTGTGCTCTGGGCCTGCTATGAAGCTGTATCAAGTTCATTAAAAAATCTAAATGATTAAGTCTATCTTGTCAGCAAGTTAAAAAAAAAAAAAAGGCTATTTTCCTGTTCCGTGCAAGATAATCCTAATTGGATAAACAGTTGGATAATTCAATCTTCGATACATTTTTTTTTTATTTTCAAAATGCACACTTTATTCTTATGGCCATTTTCCTTGTATGAAAATAATGAAATTGTTAAGCTTTTATGCAGTTTTGTTTCATTGCTATTTGTTATGGGCAGTAAATAAACATGATACTGTGGATGTTCTATATTAAGAAATGCTTTATACACACCTTATTTTGCTAAGTATTTGTGATGGTCTATAGGATCATCTTTCAGAAATATTACTTAGAAGTTACATTTTTAAAAGAAAACACTAAACGATGATAATAGTTCAATTTTAGAAAATAATGTCTGTGGCAGAATACATCGCAAATGAACATCTCTCTCAC
The DNA here is from genome assembly GCF_023634085.1 of Falco cherrug. Taxonomy (NCBI): domain Eukaryota; kingdom Metazoa; phylum Chordata; class Aves; order Falconiformes; family Falconidae; genus Falco; species Falco cherrug. Next base: position 43,645,120 of record NC_073698.1, on the reverse strand, counting down.
ATGTGAATTGAATTATTGTCATGAAAGTATGTATCTTTCCTGTGTTATAGACATGTAAATATGCTATATTCTACATCAGAACTATTTTCTATATAGTCATATAGACATTGAAGAAGTATAGAATTACTGTTCTCATTCATATATAGCACAAAGGACAAAAAAAATATCTATTTTGGAAAAGAATTAGGAAAGTGCATCCTTTCCTTACTGTGGTGTGTCTGTTCCAGAATGATGTGAACTAGGCAACATCTCATTTTGTGCTGAAAGGTAACTTGATAAAGATAAATCCTGGAGGATTTTGTTTAATCAGGATATCGTGGGGGCAGGGGGGAAGTCTTTCTGGAGACTGAGGCACTTGTATGATGTCTGCCTGCATCTGTATTTCAAGAGAGAACTTCTGGAACTTCTCCAGGTAATGGGGAAAGGCAAACATAGGGCCTAAGTCAGGTATCTACTGTAAGAAATTTTCTAAAAGTGACTCTGTGCATGTAGAAATTTGCATGCTGTGACAGTTCTTAAAAACACCATTTTATAGGCCTTTTCCCATCAACAATGTCAGCGAGACCTTTGTGTAGATACATTGCCCTTGCCTCAAAGTTTGCATTTAAGTCTTAGAACTTCAACTTTTTATGATCAGGAAACCCATTAGCACATCTGTGTGATGAAGGAGATAAATGAAAGCTCTATTGCCGCAAAAAATCAGAAGGTGAAATAACTTCATCTTTTATATGAAAAGAAGTAATGTGTGCAGAAGAAGGAGGGGACAGGCCAGCAAGGGAAGAATACAGTCCTGTGGAGAGGGAGGCAGTTTATACTAGAGGT